>NW_020664436.1:59451229-59498955 GCF_002925995.2 Terrapene triunguis
ACAGGGAAGTAGAATGAACCAAGCAGGGGGGGGGGGGGTTCATCAAGGAGAAACAAACAGAACTTTCACACCGTAGCCTGGCCAGTCATGAAACTGGTTTTCAAAGCTTCTCTGATGCGCACCACACCCTCCTGTACTCTTCTAACTGCCCTGGTGTCTGGCTGCGCATAATCAGAGGCCAGGCGATTTGCCTCAACCTCCCAATCCGCCATAAACATCTCCCCCTTACTCTCACAGATATTGTGGAGCGCACAGCAAGCAGTAATAACAATGGGAATATTGGTTTCGCTGAGGTCTATACGAGTCAGTAAACTGTGCCAGCGCACTTTTAAACATCCAAATGCACATTCTACCACCATTCTGCACTTGCTCAGCCTATAGCTGAACAGCTCCTGACTACTGTCCAGGCTGCCTGTGTACGGCTTCATGAGCTATGGCATTAAGGGTAGGCTGGGTCCCCAAGGATAACTATAGGCATTTCAACATCCCCAACGGTTATTTTCTGGTCTGGGAAGAAAGTCCCTTGCTGCAGCTTTTGAAACAGACCAGAGTTCCTGAAGATGCAAGCGTCATGTACCTTTCCCGGCCATCCCATGTTGGTGTTGGTGAACCATCCCTTGTGATCCACCAGTGCTTGCAGCACCATTGAAAAGTACCCCTTGCGGTTTATGTACTCTCTGCCTTCGTGCTCCTGTGCCAAGATAGGGATATGGGTTCCATCTATCGCCCCACCAGTTAGGGAATCCCATTGCAGCAAAGCCATCCACTATGACCTGCACATTTCCCAGAGTCACTACCATTGATATCAGCAGCTCTTTGATTGCGTTGGCTACTTGGATGACAGCAGCCCCCACAGTAGATTTGCCCACTCCAAATTGATGCCCGACTGACTGGTAGCTGTCTGGTGTTGCAAGCTTCCACAGGGCTATCACCACTCATTTGTGAACTGTGAGCGCTGCTCTCATCTTGGTATTCTTGCACTTCAGGGCAAGGGAAAGCAAGTCACAAAGTTCCATGAAAGTGCCCTTACGTATGCGAAAGTTTCGCAGCCACTGGGAATCATCCCAGACATGCAACACTATGTGGTCCCACTAGTCTGTGCTTGTTTCCCAGGCCCAGAATCGGCATTCCACGGCTTGAACCTGCCCCATTAACACCATGATGTCCACATTCTCCCGTACTTTGAGAGAAGCCTGTGTCCATGTCCTCATGACTCTTGTCACCGCGCTGCTGTCGCCTCCTCGCCTGGTTTTGCTTTTGCAGGTTCTGGTTCTGCATATACTGCAGGATAATGCGCGTGCTGTTTACAGTGCTCATAATTGCCGCGATGATCTGAGCGGGCTCCATGCTTGCCGTGCTATGGCGTCTTCGCTGAAAAAAGATGCAAAACGATTGTCTGCCGTTGCTCTGATGGAGGGAGGGGTGACTGACGACATGGCTTACAGGGCATTAAAATCAACAAAGGGTGGGGGGGGGTTGCATCAAGGAGAAACACACACAACTGTCACACAGAATGGCCCCCTCAAGGATTGAACTCAAAACCCTGGGTTTAGCAGGCCAATGCTCAAACCACTGAGCTATCCCTCCCCCCGCTATTCCACACAGGACTGAATCTCCCTTAAACTTTTCAAGGTGCCCCTGACAGACATCACCGAAACGATTGTCGGCCATTGATTTCACAGAGGGAGGGAGGGGGGAGGAAATGAATACAAATGAATACAAAACAAATCTGGTCTCTTTCTTGTTTTGATCCACTCCATCTCTCTTATACATCTTAGGCTGGCAGCAGACGGTGCAGTACGACTGCTAGCCTTCGCCGTCTCCTGGCTGCTTGCCAGAAGATGGTGCAGTACGATTGCTAGCCATCGTCATCTCCTGGCTGCTTGCCAGAAGACGGTGCAGTATGATTGCAGGCAGGACTGAATCTCCAGGAGACTAAACTTAAAAAGAGAATGACCTGAAGTCACTCCCATTTATGTCCAGGCACCCCTGACCGACCTCACCAAGGTTGGCTAAAAGAGCACCCAGGATGATGGCTACCAATCGTAATGCACCGTCTGCTGCCAAAAGGCAATGAGCTGCTGCTGTGTAGCAATGCAGTACCACATCTGCCAGCACCCAGGAGACGTACGGTGACGGTGAGCTGAGCAGGCTCCATGCTTACCATGGTATGGCATCTGCACGGTAACCCGGGAAAAAAGGTGAGAAATGATTGTTTGCCGTTGCTTTCATGGAGGGGACGGGGGGGGCTGATGACATGTACTCAGAACCACCCGCGACAATGTTTTTGACTCATCAGGCATTGGGATCTCAACCCAGAATTCCAATGGGCGGCGGAGACTGTGGGAACTGTGGGATAGCTACCACAGTGCAACACTCCGGAAGTCGACGCTAGCCTTGGTACTGTGGACGCACTCTGCCGAGTTAATGGTCTTAAGTGGGGACACACACAATCGACTGTATAAAATCGATTTCTAAAAAATCGACTTCTATAAATTCGACCTAATTTCGTAGTGTAGACATACCCAGAGCCAAAAAACTTTTGCCTTTCATCTAACAATAAAAGTGTTCTTATTTCAATATTGGAGTAAACTCTGGGCCAGATACTGCTCCCAATGGAATCAATGGCATAATACCAGGTTACTCCAGTGGGTGCAGGATTGGGTCCTGAAATACATCTTCCCTGAACTCTGTATAGCACATCATCCAACATTACAGCAGAAGGGCTCAGGAACTATACTCAGAATTCAAATGAAAGACATAAAGTGAAATGCACCTACATTTTAGCAATATAAAAAAGACCATGTTATTGGTAACTAAAATAGTTAATTAACAGAAAGCTTCCTGCACTGAAGGAGATGGTGTAGTAAAGGCCTTCTCCTCTTCCCATTGAAATCAATGATAAAACTCCTATTGGTTTATTTGTGGCACAACTGAGCCACAAAAGATTAACCAGATCTTTTCCACATCATGCTGCCAAAATCCATGCTCAGTGGGAACTCTCCATCTGTGTGTGTGCGTGTGTATGTCAGGGATGTTAATCACCTCCACACTATCATCACCCCTTTCCTTGGACCTCAAGAAGGAGTCTGTATGGGGTTAGCGTCCATGAAGGGGAAAGAGCGGGAAATGGGGAGCGGGCAACTGACTGTTGGGAGGAGCTTAGAGGGGAGAAATACTTCCTCCACACTCCAAGGCCATGAAACTTATCTGTACGTGGAACAGGTAATATGGCCTGAGACTCGAGGAGCCCCCTCAGCAATGAAAAACTCCAGGAGTCTCTAGTAGTGTGATTGTAGAGTAGTCATGCAGGCAGAGAATGAGAAGGTTTACGGGAGTAACAAACCTGGCACAGAGGCACAGGGTCTCTCATGGATCTCCTGAGATCAAGTTCAGATCCCTAGGGATCCTTCAGACTTTGGTGCAGGCCTTGTGGTTCATTCCATTGGTGGGGAAGACAAAATCATATCCTAACAAAGGATTGCAGAGGACCTGCATGGGGCCCAGTTTCTTTCTGCAGATTTTATTGTGTGAGGGAGCAATCTAGCTCTGTGATTTTATGAAGTAAATTTTATTGTGTATTTGACATTATTTTTAAATACCACAAGCAACTGTCCTGCACCCAAGCTTATAAAAGTGGACCTGGCTAACAGGAGTCTATGCTTAAACATTTTGGCACACCCTTAAATTCAGAGGAACATTATTTCACAAGTTATGTGGTTGCTAAAGGTGAAATGTCCCCGTCTTATCATCTACAATTTGCTAGATGCACTTCCCTCCTTACAGATCAAATTATCACTTTGTTCATCCTACTGGTTGTGCATTAAACTCCCTGTGGGCTGATATTAGCAGGAGTTAACACATTAGATGTAACTGAAGTAAGAACAGCGAAAACACATACAACATGGAGCTCATTAAAATTTGTCCCCATTAGAATAATAATAGGTATATTTATTTGACTCCCATTGCTATTTGTGCTGCAAACTGCGGTGTCGCCTCTTTTACAATGCAATATTACAGTTATTGATCAGAGCACACAATTACCAGTGTAAATTTAATTTAGTAAGCAGTTCCAGCCACTAAAATAAGTAAAAAAATTCTAAGATCAGTGGACTGTTTACTCTAAATGAAGACTAAATATTCTTTGTAAATGGTGGACTTCAATGCTTCTTTGAGCATGGAATGATCAGATACCATCTGCATGGCCAGATACCCATAATGGTAAAGAACTATCTTTAGGGAATAAGATGAAATATTTTTTTTCATTTGAGGTGGAAGGAACTCAAAAGAAATATGTTAGAAGAGAAAACAGAACACAAGAAAGCACAGCTGCCTGAAGCAAGCTGTGGAAGGAGACATCCATTAAATAATTGAATTAACCTCTATTCAGCCTTTTCAACTGACTGAGATTTATTTTGATAGCTTGCTGTTTGTTTTCTTCCAGGTTCACTCACAATATAGGAGCCTTTTGCAATGGCTGCAAAAGAAGTTGAAGTATGCATCTCAGTCCCTTGATTGGGCAATAATAAAAGAAAAAGAAAAAAATATCTGTAACCTCTTATATTACTACAAATCTGGGGCAGTGGTGCTCTAATATTTCATATTTCTGGACCATATCTTAATAAAGAGATTGTCCCCTCGACACGTCCCCTCCTATTTGTCACTGCAGTCCTCCTAATAATCACATAACATCCAATAGCAACTTTAGTACTTGCTCAGTATGGGTCATTAATGAGGTTTGAACTCAGCACCTGAATCTCCAATGCACCCACCTCTGTTGTTTCAGCTAAAGGAGAAACTCCACTAACTGGAAGCAATAGTAGGTTGTTATATTCTATGTGGACTAGATAGTAGAGAGAAGCACAACACGCAAGGTACCATCTTCTGACCCTCCTGTTCAATGTGTACACAGAGCTGGTGTGAGGGTTAGAGAGGAGATGAGGGTTGCTGTGTCTTCAGTATGCCAATAACTCCCAGTTGTATATCTCCATATCTCCTGAATCACCCAAAGCAATCGATTACCTAACACTTGGATGAGATTGGGGCTCAGCCTAGAGCTAGCTGGTCAAGACTCAATTCAGGAAAGAATGAGGTGATGATGGAACAGATGGGGGAGATACTGTCTCCTTTGACTGAAGGCTTCTCTCACCTTTTTGGGGGCAGGTGGGTAATCTAGAAGTTCAATTTGTCTCACAGTTATTAGAAAATCAAGTGACAGCTACAACCAGGTCATGTGTTTTTCATGTATGTACAGCCAGGTAGTTGTGCCCATTTCTGTCAGATAGAAACTTTGCAACTATCATCCATTTTTTTTGCAGTGTTGTTATAGCCATGTTGGTCCCAAGGATATTGAGGACCAGGCGGTGAGATAATATAATGTATTGGACCAACTTCTGTGGGTGAAAGAGCCAAGCTTTGAAGCTACACAGAGAACACATCAAGAAATCTGTTATCTACTTCCAGGCAGTGGCGGATTAATGATTTTGCCACCAGTAGGCCCTGAAATAATTGCCACCCTGCCCGCCCCTGGCCCCGCCCCGACTCCACCCTTTTCCAGCCCCCATTCCAACCTCTTCCCCAAAGTCCCGCCCCAACCCCTCCCCCTCCCTGCCCCTATTGGATCCTTTCCCCAAATCCCCGTCCCAGCCCCACCTCTTCCCCCAGCGCGCCACGTTCCCCCTCCTCCCAGCTCCCTCTCTGCCCAGCAAAACAGCTGTTTTGCAGTACAAGCACTGGGAGGGAGGGGAGAGAAACAGGATGAGGTGGCGCGCTTGTGGAGGAGGCAAGCTGGAGCAGGGGAGCTTCTCCGTGGGTGCTCAAATTTGCTGCCCCTGCAAATTTGCCGCCCTAGGTCTAGGCCTTGTCGGCCTAGGCGATAATACACGGCTGCTTCCAGGCCCTCAGATACCAAAGAATATCCTCCAAGGAGAAGGTCCAGGATATACACCTTAACACACTTAAACCTTCCCTCACCAAATAAGGACTCTTCACCAGAGAGGTAGATTACATAATGGAACAGGCCACCCAAATTCCCCGAGAGAACTTGCTTCAATGCAGAAAAAACCCCAGCAATGTTCGACTATACACCCCTAGTTGTCACATACCACCCCCATAAACCTGTTGTGAAACCTGCACAACATCTTCAGAAGAGCGTAGGAGCTTAAATTCATATTTTTGCTAGACACCACAAAATCAGGATCTGAAAAGACACTGGGTGTAGGGCTTATGACAACAATCTGTAATCCACTAACCCCCGTTTTTGTCTTATGACTGGAAGGATGTTAATGCGCCCCTTCACCTTCAATGGTTCCTTAGAATGTATTAAATACTTATGTTAAACAATCTGTTCCACCTTTTATTTAGCTGTGACACTTTCCCAGACCTGAAGAAGAGCTCTGTGTCACTCAAAAACTTGTCCTTTTCACCAGTAGAAGTTGGTCTTATAAAAGATATTACCTGACCCACTTTAACCATTCCTTTGTTAACTCCAGGTTAGATTTTGTAATTCATTTTACATAGAGCTACATCTGAAGTCCATCTGAAGCTGGTGCAGAAATCAGCACTTCACTTGATATGAGATACATCATTCTGGGACACTATGCATTTGGATCTGCACTCGCTTCCTATAAGGAACTGCATGGAATTTAATTTGATTTAATGGCCTGGGACCTACTTAGCTGAAAGACTTCCTTTCTCCCCATGCCATACTGCAACAGCTGTCATCAGTGTAGATGCCTGAGCAGAAACCCCACTCATATGATAGAGAGGGGAAAGCTGTCAGTGCATTCTCTATGCCGGCCCCTCAACTTTGTAACTCCCTCCACACGTCGGTCCAAAATGGTCCTAGTTTGTTAACCTCCAGGACACATTTCAAGACATATGAAATGTCACCCACTGGGTCGGTGCTGGTGGAAGATCATAAAGATCTGCAAAATAAATAATAGCAGCATTGAATGTTTCTGTACAAGGGGCATGGACACGCTCAGTGCTCAACAAATAAATTTGAACACAGAATCTGAACATCAATACTGACAATTGTTCAACTGTACAAATGAGTATCATGTAACTACAAACCCTGTAGATTACTGCTGTACAGAAGAGCTGGGGGGACGATGACTGAAAATCCATGCCATTTGATGTGCTCAGAATGAGGAAGCAGTCCCTGTCCTCAGACCATAGTGTATCAGACCTCACTGCTCTATTGGTTTCTGATAGCACTGGTCCTGGAATTCTCCTGTTGCTGCTTCCTGGTCTGCCCAACACTTCAGTTGCTAGAGTCACTACACCCATTGAGTTCTTCTGCATCTTTTCTGCAGTCACAGAGGAAAGCCAGCCTGATGCCCCAGGTTTCCACAATGAGCTATGGGAAATCATTCAGTACATCATGCCAGCTGAAGACCAGATTTTGGTACCCTCCCTCACAGTCAGTAGTGCCTTGCTCACAAATAGTCCCACTGACTTCAATGGGATGACTCATGGTGTAAGGTGCTATTCAAAGGGAATACGTGTAATAAAATCTGGTCCTGAGAAAACATCACTGCTGTATTTTACAAAAAAAAAATCCTTACATTTCCCTGGTCTACGGTTGATTTCTCATTTCCCTCACTTTGCTTTACCACTCTCCATGCCCATCTGCACTACCAAGTTGGTTTACAGTGTGGTGGTGCCAGATTTTGAGAACATTTTTTTCATGCAGATCTATCTACTTCAGGTACTTATATGATCCCCATTCCTGTAATGTTGGAGTATCTCATAAGCTTTCATGTATTTATCCTCAAAACACATCTGTGAGGGAGGGCAGTGCTATTACCATCATTTTACAGATGGGGAACTGAGGCACAGAGAGACTTACCCAAAGTCACACAGGAAGTCTTTGGAAGAGGAGGAAACCAATTCGGAGGACCCAGCTAGTAGCCTAACCAGTGGACTATCCTTCCTCGCTCTCCATCAGTAGGAAGGCTATTGTGGCTCTTTCTTCCACACTAACAGTTTTGCTGAAACAATGCCTGACAGGCTGCTATAAACTCAGATATATTTGAATGTAGTCAGTTATAATTTAAAAGTTACATCTTGGGCACCTTTCAAACTTAACAGAATAACCTCTTGTGTTCTTGTGTTACACCCATGCTATTTTCCTTCTTTATCCTTGACTATATGTTTATGTTCTTTACTAAAGGTCAGCTGTGTAACATTAATAGAAGCAAATCCCCTTAAGCAGATCCCTGTTGTTTTATGATGTGCAGCAAACCAAAATAACTTTAGTTGCACACAGAAGAGTCTGATCAAGAAACCAAAGAACCACAGTCAAAAATGACAAGCTGTTTCCAAAATCAAGGAGTAAGCTAGTAATAATTAGGCTGTTTCTACTTCAGTCTCTCTTGGTACATTCCTTCAGAGTGATTTCTGAGCTCCATTAGCTGTGCCCATTTGAAAGGATCCTTATTAAAGATTTTCATTGATTCTTATATTTTTGTGCTTACATTGAGTCAAATACTGTAGACATATTTTAAGAAAGAGATGGATAATTTTGTGGCCATTATAACACTGTAGTAGTGATGCATGCAAAGAAAATGATCATCAAATATCATTGTTTAGAACATAAGAGGATTGCCAGAAGGGTCAGAAAGGAATCCCTTTCTCTTTACTACACATTCTCTCATGCAGAGCACTGCACAACAGTCCAGATGCATTATGGGTTTTTTCCTCCACTTCTTCTGAAGCATCAGGTATTAGTCATCGTCAGAGGCATGATATCAGACTTGATGGACCAGTGGTTTGATCCAATATAGCAAATTTTACGTTTCTGTGATGAAAAATAAACAAAACATACACACAGAGCTACTTCGCTATAATGAGCCATGTTCCTTGATACATTTAAGGGGTTGGCATGTATAGTCCTTGTGACAGTTTGTACCCCTGTGTTCACCCCTTTCACACGATTATGATACATTTTGTATAAAGTATGTCTTGTGAGGTATCATTTGAAAACTCACCATTTGCTGATCATTATTGTCCTGGTAAAATATGTGTGGCAACATTGTATGTAAAGTTTTAAGATTCTGCTGTATGATATAACTAAGACATGTTCCAAGTCTGGGGAGTGGCCAAAAAGGCAAAAGGCAAGCTGACAGCTCAGTCAGGTGTCAACAAAATTGAATGGACCATCACTTGGCTAAGTGACCACTCTTTAGCAGGAAAGAGGGTAGGGTTAAAAATTGACATCTTGACAAAGAAAGAGCAGACTTTTTGTCGAACTGAACCTCAGCTGGAGATGTGTCTTGAAGAAGAGAAAAAACTATAAGAAGGGAGAGTAGACACCCCAAATCATCCCTCCCTTTCTCTCTGCCCACAGTATCCACAACACCTGAAGAACAAAGGAAGCAGCACTGATGTGGGGGAGGGATCCAGAAATTCAGCCAGTAAGATTGCTGAAACATGTGGTCAGAGAGACTTTGCTTTGAATTCAGTTAGCTTGTTTAGTTAGGCATTAGATACATTTTATTTTTATTTTTCTTGTAGCCTATTCTGACTCTCACACCTGATTATACCAAGGGAGGTTGTAGAATCTCCATCACTGGAGGTTTTTAAAAGCAGGTTCAACAAACACATGTCAGGGACGGTCTAGGTTTACATGATCCTTCCTTAGTGCAGGGGGCTGGACTTGATGACCTCTCAGGCACCCCAAGTTGGAAAATTGAGAGGACACAGCTGTTCATCAGTCCAGATTGTACCCTTGGTATGTCACAGTCTCCAGATATGATATTTTGCTGTGGTGAAGAAAAGTCTCAAAGGCCCATCTCAGATACTGTTAAGAGATGTTCAGCACAATTCTGTAGTTACAGGGGGATTATAACTACTGAGGGACATAATTGAGGAATCTTATCCAATATAATCTTTCATTCAGACTGCAGGTTAACCATACTCAGTGTGCAGCTGCCAGAAATAGCTTTGTCCTTCATGTCTGTTCAGTTGCAGAGTGATGAATGTACAAATAACAACAAATTCAGGGCTGAACATAAGAGCCAAAACCCTCTTTCAAATCTATAGCGCTACAGACCTAATCCCAGTTTTTTAGGACAACATATCAGAATGAATTCCCTCTGCGGTGTCTCTGTAAGTATGCTGAGCAGCCTCCTTCCTTTATTGGTGTAATTTCCATGATGAGAGAGAGAATCACCTGTATACATGCATGCTAACATATTTAAGGGGACACTGTCAACCACAGGACTAACTGTTACTGTGTTAAAACTACCTCCAGGTATGCCCTCTTCATGCTACAGGTTCTATGATTGGTTACACTGGTGCAGTGTCACTCTGCAGAAAAAAGGGTACACATTTTCCTTGCATAGACATATCTTGAGTGACTGGAACAGCAACGGTGCATGCTATGCCTCAGGCCTTGACTATGCTAGCATTTTTTTCTGCATACCACATTTAGCACCAGTGCAGTTCCACGGCCACAAACGTGGGGGTGCTTAGGTAGGTGAGGAACCTGCTACTGGAGGGGTTTTTAACCACTGTCTCATGTAGCTGCTTAGGCCAGGTCTAGATTACATCGTGGTTGAAATGACAGCAGGCTGCCCTACACTATCTACTGGCACTCCTGCTATTGCTATGACTGGTGCAGTTGGTGTTAACAACTGCAAGACATTTTTCAGAAAAAATCTAATGCCTGACACACCCTTCGCGTTCAAGAGAATGAAACTGCTGAGCATGATTGAAATGTCATGAGCGGGTGAGGGCAAAGCAGACAAGAGCTGAGCTATGGAATGGCAGAGAAGCCATACCTAGCCCAGCATTTATAAGCAACAAGATGTGTTTCCTCCCAAAGAAGCTTCCCAGCTGAGAACCCATTTGTTCCCAGATGCATGCTCATCAGTCCCAGCTAGCTCCATCTGCTGTCCTATTCCCACCAGCCTGCAGCCTGAAAAGGTGTCTCTACAAGGTCCAAGGTTAGGGTGACCAGACAGCAAATGTAAAAAATCAGGATGGGGGTGGGGGTGGGGGGTAATAGGAGCCTATATAAGAAAAAGACCCCAAAATCGGGACTGTCCCTATAAAATCAGGACATCTGGTCACCCTATCCAAGGTGCTCAGACATGAGGAAAAGCTGGAAAGTTGGGCAGAGTCAGAGGGATCCATTGGTTTCCCAACACTGTGGAAAACCTTCTCAGGACTCTCATCTGGGCCCTCCATACAGTATATCCCCTTTAAAGGAGTTTCCATGAGTTGCTGCCTACAGGGAAAGCCTTCTAAGGGTGGCTCTGCCTGAGTGAAATCCTCATTAAAAAAAATAACAAGTTGCTTTATTGCCAGAGAAATATTCATTTTTTTAAAAATGGCGCATGAGTTTAGGACCTCCTGTCAGGATTTAAGGAGATACTGTCAGATTACATGTCTTGGGTCAAATTGTCCTTTTTACAGGGTTGTCCCATACAAGGGACTGCAACCTCTGGGAGTTTTGAACAAGAGAGTCTTCATCAGACTGTTCCCCTGAAGGGGTGGAGATTGTTCTTTTACAAACTGAGCGGGAGTTGAATGGATAGATCCTTTAGTATGTGATAGAGGCTGTTGGCTCTGCACTGTTTTCTGGCCTCCCCATACTTCCTTAATAGTATAGCTTCTTCCCATTACTGCATTTAGAACCCCTAAATAGTGGGTTTTCAATCAGCAGTGGGGCAGATTATTTAAATTAATATGGACAGTGTCCTCACTGACATATGCTTGGAATCGCAGAAGGGTTGACAGGGAGATGAAATAACACAAGGATCAGTTGACCTCATCCCTCCCTATCCATTGGGCTCAAAATTCCTAGAGTATCTGCAGAACATCTCATACACCAGCATAATGCTGCAGTGTTTGTGTTGTAAGGGAATGTTTAAATCCCAAGAGTTAAAGGCAAAAATTAAATTAGTAAAAATATTTCTCTTAATGTTATGTTTATAATCCACGCATTTATCAAAGCTAAACTCTGGGGCTCAATTAGCACACAGTGTCTCTAACAATAACAAATTGCTTCTTTGTTCAGATTTCAAAGACTGGGACAACAGCTAATGTATCACTCCTTGGGGAGGGAAAGGGAAGAGAGAGAGAAAGAGAGAGTGTGTGTGTATATGTTGAGGGGAGAGTACACTCTTAAATGCTTTAATTTAAAATGTCATTTGCAAAGAGAGACCCTGCCTGTCTACCCTTGTGAGGAAAAAAAAAGTTTGGAAAATAAGAAACAGTTAATGGAGAAATTTTAATGTAATCCTTTAATTACCTCATCTGCATGAGATTAGATGCTGAGTGAATTAGACTAAGCAGAGAAAGAAGAATTAAAAAAAAAAAACCCTAAAATTGCAGCCTTCAAACATCATGAATTTGCAGCCAGATAGTTTGTCACCATTCACATACAATAGATGTCTATGTACAAAACAAAAAATAATAATCCAGAGGATTCTGGTGTAATTGATTGTGGAGACTGAACGTACTGAACTGTTTGGGATATCACAGTCACTTCTATGGTAATGAAGTGAAATAACACAAACACAAGGTGAATTTGTGACATCAGTAATAGCCAGAGCCCCATGGCCAGTTACCTGGGAGTAAGGGACATAGTAGTCCTTTATTCCTGCATATACGTATTCTGTACAAGCCAGAATGGTCTTGAGGACTGTTAGCCTGATGTAGAAGGGGCCTAAGAGAGGGTTCATCACCAAATTCATACAGCTACTTGCAGCTCCGGGGAGTCTGACCTCCTGTGTGGCACAGAGGATGTTCTCTGGCAGGTGTTATGCAGGAGTTAAGAATAGATGAGCATAATAGTCCTTTCTGGCCTTAGAATTTAAGAGTTTATGCAAATATATTTAGAACTTGATTTTGATGTCACAAGGTTTCATATAAAATACATTCTTTGTATGGATGGTTGTATGCATGTGATTTTTGTAACACTTGACCTGTGGTATTGTGGAACTTCATATTTATTATTAATGCAATGTAACATTGCTATGTACATTTGAGATTAAAATGTACAAGTTATTCACCGTGAAATACAAATCTAATCCAAACTTTTTTCTCATTTTGCTAGGAATTGGAAAATGGGCCTTTTGTTGTTGTTGTTGTTGTTGAAAAAAAGTATACTCTATCAATTCCCAAGAATTTGTTTGGAGAGAAAATGGGACCGTTTTTGAGTGAAAATGGCCTTGCACTGAAGACGTGTGTGTCTGGGGAGGGGGGAAAGGGAATGCCATACAAAGTAAAATTTGAGGCCTCTGAAATCATGCACAACTACACTTCAAACATTTCAAACATTCAAACATGTCATGAAATATAAGTTTTGAATCTCACACAAGTCATTTGAGGACAGTATTGAGTTTTATGATTGCTCATGGGTAAGACAACAGAGAATGTGACAGTATTCTTTCACATTAACTTTCACTTTCACCTTAACCATATATGGAACTGTATAGTGGCTTTACAAGTAATGTTGGAACTGGGAAGCAAATAACACTATGAGGTAAGGAACAATGTACTGAAGTCAAAGCTACTGTTACTGTGTGCTTTTCTGAATAAAAAAAAAGCACTAGCTAAATCTGTGTATCATAAGATATCATTCCCATTGAGATCACTCCTGAAATTTACCCTTAGAACTGGCTTTTCAAGAGCCTGCTCCATGCTGTAATGAGCTTCTGTCTCCTTCTTTATGCCCACACCCAGAGGGGCGACCAAATGGGCTACACATATATAACATCCACCCACTCTGAAACTCTTTGGGATATGCATTACTTTCAAACTTGACTTTCTTGGAATTGCTAAGCTAGCTAGTCATTAGCTCTTGTGTCATGCCACCACTCCACAGCATTGCCACACAGTCTGTTCGGCTACTTAATTTTATAACTACTGCAACATCAAATCATGTGGGACACTTGTCTAATTTAAAGACACTTGTCTAATTCAGCTGGAATTGGCAGGGACTTACATTTCTATAAACAATACCTTGAAGAAATTATCTTTGAGTATTTTTTTAAATATTGTATTATCCTGCTTCAGCTTTGAAGTCACCAATTTATAATTACTTGTAAATTCATTCACAATTTTTTCCTGTATTAATGTTTCATTATATGCTTCAGGATAAAATAATGAAAGATTTTTGTCTGATGAGTTATCAAGAATAAGATTATGCACACAAAATATTTAACAAGTTCACTTAAAGAACTACTGTCCCCTTATTGAAACCCCAAATTTGATCTACCTTACAATTGTTATAATCTGGTGGGAAATGTCATCCAAATTAACTTTTAAAGAAAATCCATCACTATCTCTGGCATACTAAACAAAACCAAACAATACATAAAGAATTGTTTACATAGGACCTACTATTCTTTGAGCTCTCCTGATGTACAGACAGCAGAAGGGAACACATTATCTAATTAACCTGTTTCCAATATGTTGCAATAGTGTTCCAAATCATGCAGGTCTCCAGTTTTTATATTTTTAAAGTCAGTCCCAGAGGACTGCCGATCAGCTTGGGAGAGCAATATTTTAAGTGACTTACAACTAACTGTGGCTTTCTGGATTCCTGACAGTGAAAAATTGGCTGACCAGAATATCTCCTGAATGGCGGGAGCTAAAATTAAAGGATGGAGTTACTGTTACGGCTACAGGAGAACTGGAACAGGTGCAGAGATGGGCTACTAGGATGATCAGAGGAATGGAAAACCTATCTTATGAGAGGAGACTCAAAGAGCTTGGTTTGTTTAGACTAACCAAAAGAAGGCTGAGGGGAGATATGATTGCTCTCTATAAATACATCAGAGGGATAAATACCAGGGAGGGAGAGGAGTTATTTAAGTTAATCGCCAATGTGGACACAAGAACAAATGGATATAAACTGGCCATTAACAAGTTTAGGCTTGAAATTAGATGAAGGTTTCTAACCATCAGAGGAGTGAAGTTCTGGAAGCACCTTCCCAGGGGAGCAGTGGGGACAAAAAGCCTAACTGGTTTCAAGACTGAGCTTGATAAGTTTATGGAGAGGATGGTATGATGAAACTGCCTACAATGGCATGTCGCTGATTAGTGAGTGCTAGCAGCAAATATCTCCAATGGCTGGTGATGGGACACTGGATAGGGACAACTACAGTTACTGAGTTACTACAGTGAATTCTTTCCCAGGTGTCTGGTGCTGGGTCTTGTCCACTCAGGGTCTAATTGATCACCATATTTGGGGTTGGGAAGGAGTTTTCCCCCTGGTGAAATCAGTAGAGAACCTGTGGGATTTTTTGCCTTCCTTTGCAGCATGGGGCATGAGTCACTTGCCTGTTTAAACTAGTGTAAATGGTGGATTCTCTGTAACTTGAAGTCTTTAAATCATGATTTGAGGACTTCAGTAACCCAGCTGGAGGTTATGGGTCTATACCAGGAGTGGGTGGATGAGGTTCTGTGGCCTGCAGTTTGCAGGAGGACAGACTAGATGGTCATGAGGGTCCCTTCTGACCTTAAAGTCTATGAGTCTACAAGGAGAGGACTGACTGCTAGGGTAGCCAATGAGATTAATCATATGATCCCAGGCTATCAGAGTTACTGACTGGAAAGCATATCCTGCTCAGTACTGCCAACCCAAAGAGTTCAAAATCATGAGCCAGGCCCCCAAAATCATGAGATTGGCTTAAAAATCAAGATTTTTTTTCTTATTAAAACATACATTTTGGCCGGGGTGCTGGAACTATTTGTGTAGTGGGGGTGCTGAGAGCCATTGCACCAAACTGTAAACCCTGTATATAATAGAACCCACTTCAAGCCAGGGGGTGCGGCAGCACCCCCAGAACCCTTAGTTCCAGCCCCTATGCATTTTGGATTCTTATTGTTTGCTTTATTGTTGTTGATTCTATAAGCTACATTAGAGCCACATTCTCATGCTTCTCTCTGCAGCCATGAGTGCTAGAAACTCACTTTTATTTTTAAGTGAAAGCTCCAGGTCACAACTGCAGGAACTGGGGCTTTAAGAAAAATACCAAATATAGCAAGATGGACAAAAAAATTGTGAAAATGGACAACACTGCCGGTACCACTAATTGGCACCATTCATGCTAGTGCATTATTAAAAAAAGTAAGTAGGAAAGTTGTATTATTTTCAAATTATAGTACAAATATGGAAAATAAATATTTCCTAAATGGAGGAGGACAAAAATGGTAGAATGAGCAACCCTCTTCTTATTCCCCGCAAACTTTGCTACACCAGTAGCTGATGGTATACACAAAGCAAACTAACGTTAGCGCTTTAGAAAGCAATATGGGCCTTCTCTGTCAAAAATGTTTTGCTACTATGCACAGAGGCAAAAGAATGGGCAAGAGTTAAAACCTGACTAAAATTGAGTACGATAGACAAATTGTGGGTGTAGAAACCTGACAATGGCCCTTTTAAGTGAAACCATTCTTCCAGATGATTTGCTTTACTTAACTTGATCCTTGAAAACAAATGACATTTAAAAAGATTTTTTTTTTTTTTAACCAGAAGCATATGATAAAATATCTATACAGTATTACACATGGTATAGCCCAGATTTTGGGCTGTGTAGTAAACTCTGATTGATATCTCAAGATAGCAACAAAGATACAATTAAGCCACATTTAAGGTCCCCCTGATACTGGAGCCATCTAGGGTGACCAGATGTACCGATTTTATAGGGATAGTCCTGATTTTTGGGTCTTTTTCTTATATGGGCTCCTATTACCCCCCACCCCCTGTCCTAATTTTTCACACTTGCTGTCTGGTCACCTTAGAGCCATCCAACCACAGGAGCTATTCCTGTCCTGAAGTAAAGCAGTCTTAGGGTTTTCCTAGTTTGTGCATAAGGGCTGTTCTGACAGTTGAGCATTGCTGGGGTTATAGAGATGCCCTGACCACAACCTCTTTCTCCTGGACACATCTCTTATGCTGAGGGCTAGAAGGACAGTGGTGTGGGAACTGTTATGACCCCCTACCTCACCTGAAGATTTATACATACAGGAGGAATCCTTGGGAGACTGGCTTTGTGCTGCTGGAGCAGGGATTAGGATTTGGCCCTGTACATACAGTTGTATAATATAAAAGAGAGTGAAGATGTCAATTTTTGGTGGTGATATCTGAGCCCTGGCTACCTCCCCACTAAAGAGTTAGAAGGGAAGCAGCACTCTATATCTGTCTCAGTAAGAAGCAACTCAATTCTATGCTTCAGCTCTCATTGCCTCCCTTAAATAATCATGTGGAGATTGTCCTCGCCTGCCAAGGGAGCAGAAATGTTTCCACAGTGACACCACGGCACTGCAAGAAATCTGATGTGTCAGTTTTTGTCTTTGTCTTCAGCATCATTCTGAAAACTAAACCATCGTTATAATTTAATTGCTTACATCCAAAGCAGAGATGCTCTCATAAGGAAGAATCACGGTTACTATAATGGGATCTAAAGCAGCATTCAGCCACAGTATAAAAAGATTCCTGCTCATGGAAATTATGCTACTGAGTTTCCAACATCAGGGTGTTTTGTCTGGTATTTTGAAAAGCATTCTTGGGTAAATGAATTTATGATGAATATATGTTCTTAATGATGCAGCTTTTCAGAGGCCTGAAGAGATATGAAGAACAGTTTATGCAGTATACCTAAGACTTTGAGTCTGAGTATGCAAAATTCAACATCCTTAACTATTTAAGCCCTAATGACAAACATATTTGTTTTGATGGGCCTCCACTGAAGGAATAGAGGTAGATGAATCCAACTCCAGCCCCTCCTCTGCTGTCTCATCCCACAGTGGAGCGCTACCTCCCTTCTGCTCCCAGATTCACTGCTTGATCTGGGCCACCTCCAGCTTCCTGGATCATATCCTGATGATGCTATCACAAACTGGCAGCAGGAGAGCAGGCTGAGGGAATAGGGAGGTGAGGTTGGGTCTGGCTTCTTTTAAGTGACCTGTCCCAGGCCCACTTCCCAAAGGCTCTCAGATACTACGGTGATGAGGGAGGTACAAGAACCTTTATACTATAGAATAGAATGGCTAGAAACACTTTCCCCTGCATCACATTGATTTAAAGAGGCTGCCCAGATAACTGTGGGAATTGTCCAGTCCCTACAGTGTTGACTACCTGGATTAGCCAGTGTTCTAACAGTTAAAGTCCTGGGGTCTGATTCTCCACGCATTTACACAAGTGTAAATCAAGAATAACCATGGTGACATGAATAGAATTATACTGACGTGAAATGGGTGTAAATAGAAGAGAATCAGGTCTGTTTATTCAAAACGCCATGATTTCTATAGGGGTTCTGTGGTCCATTACAAATCTCCTGAACCACACATTCTCCCTCTTCCCACACACCCCATCAAAGAGAAAAACTTACTGAGCCACTATGCTTACAAAAATAATCCCTGATTTAAAGGGTCAAGAAAAAAAATAGGGATGGTAATTAACTGTGTCACTGTGATTTTTTTTAAATGATATACGTATAAACCAATAATGTGAGTGCTACTAGACCAACAGAAGGATAAGTAATTACTAAAAATATATAAACTTAGTCAGAATCACGTGCTGAACATCAGGGGAGGCAAAGTGTTATTCTGGTTCTCAAGGTAGCAAAAAATCTACCTTACTTGCATGCACTGTTACCCCAGTTACTCATTCAAATATGCCATACTACGTGAAACGGACTGGTTTCCACAGGGCCAGCGCAACACATTAGGTGACCTAATCCATATATTAGACTTCTGACAATAATACAGTAGTAACATATGAATTGATGACTGTTTTCTTTCAGTCCTGGGATCTACAGATTGTACTATGCACATGCATTTCCATTTGTGTGTCTGAACAGCATGAAGCTATGTTTTTAACTAGGGCTTCATTTAATTCACTACGGGCCAGATTTTCAATATCAGGCAGACACAGATGTTTGTGGATGTCCTGACCTATGTGCATAAATACCAGATGTGTGATCACAAATCAGGTATTTGTACACACAGTTAGCCAGTTATATGTCTGACAGGCTATGCATGCATGCAAATACCTGATATGAGCATACCTAGCTGTACATTTAAGGTAGACATGGGAAAATATTTGGGGTGAACTCTGGTCTCCACT
Organism: Terrapene triunguis; assembly: GCF_002925995.2. Classification (NCBI taxonomy): domain Eukaryota; kingdom Metazoa; phylum Chordata; order Testudines; family Emydidae; genus Terrapene; species Terrapene triunguis. The sequence goes on from NW_020664436.1 coordinate 59,470,320, forward strand.
GAAGTCAATAGCAAAACTCCCATTGACATCAATGGGACCAGAATGTAATGCTTAGTACATAGGATTTGCGATACTTATTGCATCAGACCCCTGGTCCCTCTAGTCCAATATCCTGACTCTGACAGTAGCCAGCACCAAATGCTTTAAACAAGTTGCAAGAAACCTTGCACTAGGCAGATGTAAGATAATATGCTCCCCCTATGAGTCTCCTCCTAATTGTTAGAGATTGTCTTAAACCTGGAAGCATGCGATTTAATATCTCTTCCAGCATTTATTAACATTAATTGTAACAACTCTGGATATTCTTGTTATCCCTATAAATATCCAATCTTGGTATGTTTTTGGTCTCAATGACATCCTGTGGCAATGAGTTCCACAGTTTAATTACACATTATGTGGAAAAGTATGTTTCTAATTTCATTGAATGCTCTCTTGTTCTTGTGTTATGAGACAGAGAGAACCGAAGCTACCAATCTACCTTCTCTATACAAATCATTATTATATATGCTTTTGTGATATCCTCTCTTAGTCATCTCCTTTCTAAAGAAAACGATCCCAATCTTTTCAATCTCTCTTCATAAGTGAGTTCTTCCACGCCCTTTATCATTCTCTTGCCCTTCTCTGAATGCCCTCTATTTCCACAATATCCTCTTTGAGATGTGGTGACCAGTACTACACACTGTATTCCAGATGAGGATGTACCACTGATGTATATAATGGCATTTTTATTAATTATTATCATCCATTTTAACATCATGTTTGCTTTTCTGACTGCAGATACACGTTGAGCAGAGGACTTCATTGATCTGTCTACAATGACACCCACTGTGTTTACTGAGTAGTTATAGTTAATTTAAAAGGTGCCCACATGCTAATGCTAATATGAAAATCCGACCATGAAGAAGAAGGGGGTTTGCAAGAACCTAGCACAAAATTATTGATGTGACAAAACTGTCCGGCTCATGCCTTGATGCATTCAGATTTCAGCACTCAATCTTATGGGCCAGATTCCCCATTGCGATTGGGCCCCTTTGCACAATGCAGGAGTGGAAAACGAGCTGCAAATCACCAGCAGAGAATTTCCCTGACAAAGGGGGACTGTATGATGGCACAAGTGCACCTGCTACAGCACTTACAGGTCAGGCTAGGGAGCCATGTTGGGACTGGGCAGGGGCAGGAAGTGGGGAGCAGGAAGTGGAGGTAGCGCAGCTCTGCTACACCAGTCCTCCAGTAATTTAGGGGCTCATTGGGGACTATAAGCCAGATGCTCAATCAGCCTGTCAGCAGCACTAAGTGACTTTGGGAGCAGAGTTGACCCTCGGAACTGAAACCAGCTCCCTGATTTTCCCTCCTCTCCTGTGCTAAACAGAACTCAGGTATAGGAGAGAATCTGCCCTGAAGTCTTTGGCACCAGTTTAAACTCAGATCCTTTGTAAGTACAAAATTTTACTAATCTTGTTTTCTGTTAACTAATGCTGGGTTGTATAAGGGGCCAAATTCATCTTTGGTGTAACTCCTATTATATCTAAATGCATTTCCTTCCCTTCCATTCAAGTGACAATGATTACCTGAAGGAATAGTGTTTGACAACCACTCAAAATCCTCCAACACCTGCAGAGTTAAATTACAACAAAGCTCATAAAACTGCTAGATGTGTGATAGAATGGAATTATATTTTAAAATTATGATTTAGATGGCTGGATAGATCTGATAACACATATTATTATAGTCCCCAAAAGTCTGCATGATTTTCCTTGCGTGCTGTTATTTTGTATAATATAGCAATTAACATGGAATACCCAGCAGTTATTTCTGAGCTATTAATATTTATAAGCATGATAACTGAAAGCAGTAATTTTAACAGGCACCTGTTGAGGTAGGATAAATCAAGAAAGAGTAGTAGATCAGATGTATAATTGGAATACCATTCCAAAGACTCTCTTATTGGACTTTCAACATAAATATGAGCATATAAAGGCAATTTCTCTCCTTATTACTAAATTAATACTACCTATTTTCTTTAAAATTTCTTTACATGTTTTATTTGGCTCAAAACGTCTTTTGATCCAAATATTTGAACTTAAATGACAGGATGACTGTTTTTCCATACTTCTTTCTCTCCCACGCAATTTAATACAGGGTAAAATACTCCCCTTCCTCCCCCACAAAAAACCCTAAGTAGCTCTGCAGTGGTATAACTTAACTCAGTATTTTAACTCCTATGATAGCAGGATTTAAATAATTTGAAAAATGTTGTTTAAGAAAACAGGAAATATGGTACAATAGACACATTCAAATAATTACAATTGACATTCACTTTTCATTTCATTAACCATTATGTTGATAGATTTTTAATGTGATTATATTCTTTAAAGTGGCTCTGTGTAAATGGTATTATGGGGTTCCATTTATATTGTCTGTCAGTGATTGAGATAAAACTGTCCTCAGTTAACAGTTAAAATGTTTTTTTTTCATAATATTGACCCCTGAACATTCAATCCAGGATCTGAAGTTCACGCTGAGTTCCTTCCTTCTTGCACATTCTTACCAGTAAAAGTTTCTGCAGGCCAAACTGTATTCCCTGTGAAACCTATTCAACCCCATTACCTTCAGATTATATCCTGAGGAACACCTGTGCAATTCCATGGTCTTCAGTGGGAGGTACTCAGATGTAACTGATTAGCTCTGTAATTGGAATTTACAAAACATTTGTACTAATGATGCTCAATCTGGAATAGATTTCAGATGTGTTGGCTCTAAGGTGAATAAGAGTAAAATGTAGTAAAACACATTTTTTGGTCAATGTTATGGCTCTGAATGCAAACAGGGTACACTTTCAATGAGAATTGTTATTTTGCATGATTAGTTTTCAGGCTAGGTAAATTTACAGCTCCTTTATTCCTTCTACAGTGGTGGCCCTTAAAAACTTTCTGACTGCTTTAGCTAACTAAGGTCCTGATCTTACCTGCATTATATTGAAATCAGTGGGATTGTTTTCAGAATAAGGAACTACACAATTTGAGTAGAAATGGCAGAATCTGATCCTAAATAAGTATCTGAAGTCCGATAATCTCAGTATTTGAAGTATTTAAGGTATTTCCTATAGTAAGTAAAGTACAAGGAAGTAGTGTAGATAGTGAGGTAACCTTATTTATTTAGCTTAGGTAAAAATGAAACATTTTAAGGAGCTGCCTCTGTACCTTTTCTTTATACACAGGCAATACTTCTTGTTCACTGTTATTTTCTAAGGAGTCCCTTTACATTTTTGTCTTGGTCTAATGTTATAACTAACAAATGGACTGTCTGTTCCTGGAATATCCTCTTTATTTCCTGATGCCATTTGTTTACCATTAATATGGGACAAATATTGGGGATGGGGAAATGGTGAATGTTGAATTTCTTTTGAATTTTCTCTGTTTGCTCAAGTTTTGTGTCCACTTTCAGTGACTATTTTCAGGAATGCATTTACGAGCAGGTATATTTGTGAAGATAGCAAATGTACAGGAAACTGAGGGACAGATTCTCCACTGAGAGCTACAGAGAACAGGAGCAGTCAGGGAGCCACCTAACTGGCTCCTTGAGTCGATGGCCAGTTTTGCACCAATCCCAGTGGTACAGTTCTACTTGATGACTTGTTATGATGCTCCAGCATCCGGCTGTGGAAGATTAGTGCACAGGAGTTTGACCAGGAGTTGACCAGTTCCCCTTTGTGATATCCTGTCCCTTTAAATGTTTGAGCACTCCCCCCCGCCCCACCATCAGTGCAAAGCCTTATTTTCTGTTTAGTTTCAGTTTTGCTGCAGGAACGATACAAGTTTCCGCAGGAGTTAGCTGTACTTAAATGAACTCCTCTTGGTCCGCCTATATCCTTCTCTGCTGGGTCCAAATATAGCACCCTTCACACTGAGACACTATCCAGCACTTTAATTGGAGAGGGTGCTACATCAATGGCATAGATAGGCTACCCTGAACTGTACGTTCAAAGTTTAGAGTTCCATTCCTACAGGCTGCTCAAATTCTCTGCAGTTTTTGGCTAGGCCTGAAATGGACACAGATATGGCAGATTTAAATAAGACTGCCTGAGCAGCCAGAGGAGACCTCTCCTAGTAAAGACAGCTTATTATGAGAGAAGGAAAACATCAGAGCTAATTTGGGTCCAAAAAGCTGCACACAGAACATTGTCTCATTAACCGTAGAAGAAAATTCTTACCCGGAGTAATTTGCTGTTCCCTGCCCTTGTCATTTGTATGTCTCCTATTGTATTGTAGAGCAGGACAGCACTGGTTTATCTATGCAGGCTGATGTCAATTAGGATAGTGGCTTTTTCAACTTCTGGCATGTGCAGGAGCTATTCTGTGCTTAAGATATCATTAAAGAAGCAGCCCACTAAGGGTTATGGATCAAAGGTGAAGCACCATTTCCTTTTCCATGAGTGAGAGAAAACTGGTTAGATGGGATCCCTTAGTTGAGGATGGAGGAATGTCTTCTAAGTGTGTGACTCTAAGAGGGATAAGTGAAGAAATCTGGAATTCCACCATGACTTCAATAATTTTTATCCCACCATCAACCTCAGCCTAGATCAATCCATACAAGCGGTCCATTTCCTGGACACTACTGTGCTAATAAGCAATGGTTACATAAATACTACCCTATACCGGAAACCTACTGACCGCTATACTTACCTACATGCCTCCAGCTTCCATCCAGGACACACCACACGATCCATTGTCTACAGCCAAGCTCTAAAATACAACCGCATTTGCTCCAATCCCTCAGACAGAGACAAGCACCTACAAGATCTCTATCAAGCAGTCTTAAAACTACAATACCCACCTGCTGAAGTGAAAAAACAGATTGACAGAGCCAGACGAGTACCCAGAAGTCACCTCCTACAAGACAGGCCCAACAAAGAAAATAACAGAACACCACTAGCTGTCACCTTCAGCCCCCAACTAAAACCTCTCCAGCGCATCATCAAAGATCTACAACCTATCCTAAAAGATGATCCCTCACTCTCACAGATCATGGGAGACAGACCTGTCCTCGCTTACAGACAACCCCCCAACCTGAAGCAAATACTCACCAGCAACCACATATCACTGAACAAAAATACTGACCCAGGAACCTATCCTTGCAACAAAGCCCGATGCCAACTCTGTCCACATATCTATTCAAGTGACATCATCATAGGACCTAATCACATCAGCCATACCATTAGGGACTTGTTCACCTGCACATTTACGAATGTGATATATGACATCATATGCCAGCAATGCCCCTCTGCCATGTACATTGGCCAAACCGGACAGTCTCTACGCAAAAGAATAAATGGACACAAAACTGACATCAGGAATCATAACACTCAAAAACCAGTAGGAGAACACTTTAACCTGTCTGGTCATTCAATGACAGACCTGCGGGTGGCAATTTTGCAACAGAAAAGCTTCAAAAACAGACTCCAGCAAGAAACTGCTGAGCTGGAATTGATATGCAAACTAGATACAATCAACTTAGGCTTTAATAGGGTCTGGGAATGGCTGAGCCATTACAAACATTGAATCTATTTCCCCTTGTAAGTATTTCTCACACTTCTTATCAAACTGTCTGTACTGGGCTATCTTGATTATCACTTCAAAAGTTTTTTTCTCTTTCTTAATTGGCCTCTCAGAGTTAGTAAGACAACTCCCACCTTTTCATGCTCTCTGTATGTGTATATATATCTCCTCAATATATGTTCCATGTTATGCATCCGAAGAAGTGGGCTGTAGCCCACGAAAGCTCATGCTCAAATAAATTTGTTAGTCTCTAAGGTGCCACAAGTACTCCTGTTCTTTTTGCGGATACAGACTAACACGGCTGCTACTCTGAAATCTGAGAGGAATGTTAGCTTATCCTAGGATGCATGCACACACTTTTTCAGACAATGGCTTCTCTAATCTCTTGCACTTACGGGATTTAAAGGGAATGGTGATAAACTAATTGTAAAAAATAATGTCTTTACTCCCCGAGATATGAAACAGTAAAATCACCTTCAGAAGGGGCCATGCTCCTTATTTTATGAATCATCATGCACCACTTCAATCTCAGCACACAGCAGTCAGGAACAAGAGGCTGCATGCTATTGCAAGTTTATCATCAACCAAACTCTTAGAATGTGGAGTGGGAGGTAGGAAGGGGGGTTCAGAAGGTCTTTATGCCTGTCACCTCCAATCGGCTTACACATTCAGAGATGAACCATTGTTGTATTCCTGCTCTCTCTCTCTCTTTCATCTGACGCTATGTTGCTCTAATCTATTGTATGTGAGCAGGACTTCCCCCTCTCGCTCCCCTCACTCCTGACTAATTTTCTGCCCACTCCTGTGGAATAAAAGCCTGGTCTGCTGCCAGATGTCCCAAATCTGATTACTGTATTCCCAGAGGAAAACTGTGATTAGCATACAGCACCTTGATGCCCGACTTTAGGCTCAGTAAAAGCTCAGCTTCTTCAGTCTAGTTCATGAGTTATATAGATGCCAGCCATCCTAAATCAGTAGTAAACATGAGAGCAGGAGGATATGCACTGCACTAAAATCAGTGAAATATAATGGACTGTTATGATTAGCACTTTTCCAAAGGAAGGAATTTGCTGATTTCCAATAAAAGCCTTGGGTTGGGAACAGGGGAGCTGCCATCTGCTGCTGTTGAGAGGAACATCGGCATTTTATGAGCTAGTCTGTGCACTGCATTTCCTTTTCCTGCTTTGTCTCCTGGTACCTTAAATTGGCTGTTAACCGCTGCTGGCACCATTTATTTCTTGTTCATTAACCTTAGACGGCCCTATCACAGAAATCTCATAACAAGCCAAGAAAATATTGTTCCACCCCATACTGTAATTGTTGTCACAGTTCACCCTTCCACATGAATGCAGCAGGCTCAAATGGTACAGTATGTCCTCACAGGAATAGAAAGTTGCACTCATGGAGCCAAAAGGAGAATTTGACTCAGAGAGAATAATGAGCAGGTAGCTCCAGGAGTCAGGGAGTTGCTTGGTTGTTGTAAGAACAAGAGGAGCCCTAAAAGATATAGGGGAGGAGTTTTAAAATGGCTAAGTAGGGCATTGAGCCAACAGCCACTGGAAAGTAGATTCTGATTCCAGCTGGTCCTGCTCCTCATGAGACAGACATGGTCTGACCACATCTGGTTTTCAGGCTCCATATTTCCCCTGTGCTACTCACGTCCATTCTGAAAATGACTTGGACTCAACTATCCCCACAATTTGATTCCAGGCATCCAGTCTCATTCTTGTGCCCTCCACCCCTAGCTTTGAAAGTTGCATAGGTTTGTAGATGAATGGTATCATCCTCATAGGCTAAAGGATAAATTCAGTGCCTAAATACATTTGAGGGCTTGATTCACAAAGGGATTTAGGTGCCTAACTGCCATTCTAGGTGCCAAAGTCCCAGATTTAGGCATCAGTGGTCTTCACAAAATCCCTATTCAGCTGCTGCCAAACACTGTAGGTGCCTAAATTCACTCAGCACATAACTTTTTGCAGTCAAAGTTCCCTAGGCAACTGTGTTTCCTCCATTCTCTGGGGGAAGACGGGCGTTCCTCTGCCCAACTCACCTGAGGGGCCTGATCTGGTAGATCAGCTCAGAGCACATCTAACAACAACTACCTCCCTTATAACCTTTAGCCCAGTAGTCAGGATGTGGGAGACCAGCAGTTCAAGTCCCCCCCATTTCCCAGCTGATGAGGAGAAAGGAATGGAACAGGGATCTGCCAACTCTTAGTGTTCTAACCACTGGGCTATGGAATATTCTGATGTGGGGCTCCCTCAAACTGTCCTGTTGAAGCTGTTCCACTTCAATAAATAAGTAAAGAGTCATTAGAGCAGGGGGAATGGATCCTAGATTGTCTTCATCATGGGTGAGTGTTCTGACCACCAGAGACTATAGTCATAGATTTCAGTGCCAGAAGGGATCATTGTACTGACAGTTTAGTCTGACCTCCAGTAAAACACAGGACATAGAACTTCCCCCAAAATAATTCCTAGAGCACGCTCAGCATCACAATGCCTAAGTCTTTTTGTAATCTAGCCTGACAGTCCAACGAAACCCAACTGGCTACCCAGTCTTTGAATTATGGATGTGGCCAATTCTAAGCACCTAAAGGCTTTGGCCATGCCGCTTGCACTCTTTGAAAACTGCATTCATCTAGGTGAATAATAGATTCCAATTTAGGCACCTAGATAGCTTTGAAAATCCTGCCCATGCTACTATATACAAAATGATAAAGTAGCAAACAGTACTCTGCAGTCCTGAGGAAGCTTCTAGAAAGATGGCGTGAAGCCTTCATCCTTACTTGAACAGAGACAGAGTTCTCATGCGAGATGCCCCCAATCCTCTGATAAATATATGGTACCCCAAAAAATGACTCTGGTGGGGTCTAGGCAGTGGGTCCCTAGATTCAATAGGAAGCTTTAATCAGACGGTTCTATTTTTTAAGAAAAAGGAAATTTACATTACAGTGTACAATAGCCCAAGATGTTAATTTAGTATTAAATATGCACATGGTATGATAACTCAAAAGGCAGTCATGCTTGATTATATCATTAAACATGCTAGGCCTGTGTTTTAGTGATCCATAAACATACAGATCAGTTGCTTTGTGAAGCAGGACCTGCAGCACTCCTGCCTTTGACCAATGAAGGATGCACTATATTATAGGACAAATAAAATTACCCTCTTGAGAGTCTTCATGCTGTTAGAATATAAATACTTCCTTTCGGCCCTAGCCTGCAAACAGTCACTGCTATATGTTTACTCCCATTCATAATCCCATAGAAATCAATGACACTATGTTCGGGAGAAACTGAAGAAGCAGGACTTATTTAATTACCGGTATATATATATATATGTATATATATATACACATACCGGTAATTAAATAAGTTTCAGTTATATATATATAAATTAATTTTAAAAATATTTCTCTTTTTAGAGCTATCTTTTCATGACAAATTGTTCACAGTGGCAGGATGGGACGAAATATTTTGTTCCACTTTTTGAAAATAATATGTAAACATTTAAAATTAATTTTAAAGTTTAATTTTTTTTAAAAGTAACATTTTCTTCACTTCTCTACTCCTCGCATGTGGCCTATAGGCTGGACCACCTCTCCTGTTACACCTCTTTCTAATATTGTCTCTCTTGTCAGCCCTTCTGCCCCTCACCTTTGCCCATTTCCAGCAACTTCTTATAGAAAGGTGAAATGTTTTCAAGATTTTCTGTATTAATAAAGGCCCAATCAGTTGCTTACACAACCCCAAAGTAGGTTGCGCTAGAGGAGCTGCTGAAGTGAAGTGCCCACGACACCACCAGAGGGACCAGGCTAGGACAAGTTGGGGGAAGCTGAGGAAAAATTCTGTGTAGCTATTTCACTCCCCTTCTCTCTGCATCTCAGCTTAAGTCTTTCCTGAAGCACAAGCCAGAGTTCTGTCTTTTCAAAACTTTTCAGAAAACATTACACTGAGTTAAACCTCAAAGCTATCATATAAACCCCTGATAATTCAATGTTAATAGTTCCCAGTCAATTACCACATGCTTTCTTAGTAAAACAAACAGTTAATGCACACAGAAAACATTGTAAGTAGAAGCTGGAATACTATGAATAACTTTTAAACAAAAGCTACTAGGCGCTAAATCGATTGATGTCCCTTATACAGACTTCCCTATTTGGTTTCTGTTACACATATTCAAATGAGGTTTCAACATAACATTTTCTATATGTTAGCACACACATATAGACACATTCCTCTCTCCGCTTCTCTCAGAGATTATTTCTCAGACTTTATAGTGTGGCTGGCCACAGTATGACATGTGTGTCACCCAGACTCTTCAGAGCTTGAGGAGAATGGCAGCATCTCAGTCCTTTCAGACACTTCAGAACCTTGTCAGCAACCAACTGGGGATCTCCACGGCTAGCAGCATTGCAGTCCTTGGGTCAAGAGCTGACTGGTTCTCTCCATTGTTGGTGAAACAGAAACCTGTAACCTATATCCAAAATGGTCCACAGATTTGGATCAGCATATAAAATATCCATCCCCTGGATCTCTGTAGGATCTGACTCTATAGGGCACTATATCTCCACATAAGCCCAGCTAAGTCAGGTAAGAATTCACAAACTTCCACCTCACCAAGTGCTGCCCCAGTCTCTCTCTTTCATTGAGACAACTTAGAGCCATTAGCTGACTGCTCAATGTAAGTTCCAAGGCTGTTAGCTGCTGGGGTGACAAATGCTCCTCCCTAGCTCTCCCTCTGGGTTCATAAAACCAAACATTATCCTATTGGAGGGCTTCTTTAGTAAATAAAGCTAGAATAGCACTGACCCATGTCCAAAGTGGTAGAGGGATTGGAACCTGTCTCTCCGAGCAGAGATATCTCGTGTTCCTGCATGGATCAACCACTGAGTCTGAAAGGCTGTTTGTAACTCCTGTATTTATAACCTTTCCCCTCTGCACTCTGATTCAGCTCCCAGAGGGAGACTAGATGTGACCTGCCAAGCAGATTACCCACACCAAAAACTTCCTATACAGCTTAAAACAGCTACTGAGCATGTCTAGTATTTGCCACACCCTATTTCCAGATGTTTCTACATCCTTCTGGAAGAGTTGCTCTTGTGCAGAGACATATAGGATCCAACTAAAATCCAGGTCTCTTCCTCCTCGCCACTGCTTCTCTCCCCTTCTTTGGCCACACATATGCTGCAGTATATAGGGTGACCAGATGTCCCGATTTTATAGGGACAGTCCCGATTTTGGGGTCTTTTTCTTATATAGGCTCCTATTACCCCCCATCCCATCCCGATTTTTCACACTTGCTGTCTGGTCACCCTAGCAGTATAAAGCATGTGAGTTACAGAGGCATTCAAGATGGTCAGAGCAAAAGATAAAAGCACTTGAGAGGTGCTATTAAAAGTAGAGGAAAGGAGGGACAATGTAACTCTGGGGGTGAGGGAAGGAAGGAAATAGATACAGAACGTGGTTGCATTTCATGTAGCATTCACTTTTAAAAATCTAAATTAAAAAATGAGAGAGGAGACAAAATTTATAATATTTGTTGTTCCCTGTATTATTTCCCCACCTACCTTATTTGTACAAGGCCCGATCCAAAGCCCATTGAAATGAGTGGAAGGATCCCATTGACTTCAGTGAGTTTTGGAACAGGCCTTTGATAGGTGACTGAATGTCTGTTTCATATGTGTATCTAATGATGTATCCATGTTCTGTGACAAGGGAGGAAAGTGATAAGGGTTTAAATATGATTATGACATTACCAAAAATGGCCCACACAACTAGTTAGGAAGATTAATATAACAGGCAGCAGTCTTCTGGCTACGATTTAATCATGTAGGATAACTGAAACTTTCTCTAAAACTACTATATTATTATCTGTGTGCATATAGAATATGCAATACACAGGCATATACACAGGCATAGACAGAGACATCTATACATAGACTTTTAAAATCTGATTATTGACTCAAATCTTGAGACCCATTGAAATTCATTGTTCCCAGCTTTTCCAACATGAAACCTCTTTGTTCACTTTATTTTCTGCTGTATGCCTTCCAGTGTAACACATTAATAAAATATAACAATAAATATGGTTGCCCTCTTCACCTGGGGCGGGGGCGGCAACCTTCGGCACACGGCCCATCAGGGTAATCCGCTGGTGGGCCGTGAGACATTTTGTTTACATTGCGCATCTGCAAGCACGGCCCCCCGCAGCTCCCAGTGGCTGTGGTTCACCATTCCCGGCCAATGGGAGCTGCGGGAAGTGGCGGACAGCATGTTCCTGCGGCCCACACCCCTTCCCGCAGCTCCCATTGGCCGGGAATGGTGAACCGCGGCCACTGGGAACTGTGGGCGGCTGTGCCTGTGGATGGTCAATGTAAACAGGAGCAATTGGATGAAAGTGAGCTACGGGACATTTATGGGGAAAATTAGGAAATACTTCTGAACACTGAGATGTATTAGACTGTGGAATAATTAGACTGTACTAGGCTGTGGCATAATCTCCCAAGGATGTGGTGAAAGCCCAGTTACTTGAATAATTTGAAAACAGAGAAAGCAGTACCATGCTGTAAAGAACAAGCCTACACTACTTCTTTTGTGTGGCTGGTGTAGAGCAGCAATTACAATTTCACCTGAAGTTGATTGAGCCAAATGGCTATATCAGGAGTAGCAGAATTTATTTCAGTAATGCCTCTGTCATATTAATAAATTAGGCAGTACATAGTGATATGTTTAATGATCTGTCATGGGGAGCCACACTCGTACGCCGGGGAGTCCTTGAATTTCCATTTGTGCATTAGATGTCCGAATCTACCATGGTTGGTTCAGAGTTGACCAAGATGACTGTGGAAGGCCTACACTGAAAGGGGATTTACAAAATGACCTATAGGACTTGTTCTAGCTCTAATTTTTATGATTCTAAGCTATATTTTGCAGTGTTTTAAATCCAGCTTTGTCCTTATCTGTGCACACAAATTGTCTGTGCTAACAGTTTTATGCCTGGAAAAGTGGAGGTCTGGGTAAGAACATGCTGAAAATTTGGTGCTTATGTTGAATACTGCTTAGCCCTTTCTACACAAGCACTTAAACCACTGGTGCAGCTGTACCCATTGCTGACAACGGATACAGAATCTGCTAGGGGAGACAAGGCTTATTTTATAAATTATTCAATATTATATGGTGTGCCCATTGCTAGGGTAAATTGCTTTTCTTTCCTACATGTGTCACAGATTAACTGGTCAGACAGTAATAAGAAACATCGCACACCTCAGTTAAATATTTGGCCTGAAGTGAACATTTTTTATCATTGGCTCAATTAGGAGAGCTTTACTCCCCAGCTGTCCTCGGGTCTCTGATCTTTGCTGAAATACCTTGCTTTGGGGCCTAATAATCTTTGCTCTCTTCATAATCTTGCAAGTTTCTTGGTTGCCCTGGAATCAAGGGGTGTGTGTGTATGTGTTTATATGTAATTCATCCCAGAGTACATCGGACAGAGAAAAGCCCTGGGGTTTGTAAGATTTTCAAAGGGCGGCTAAGACAGAGTGAATGCCAGTTGCAAGGCCATTACCCTGCCTGAGGTAGTGCCAGCCTATGTACATAGCCCGTGAGGAGTCAGCAAGAGGGAACCATCTAAGAAGTGAGAAGAGGATGGGCACGAGTGATGAGAGAAGTATCTGGTTAGTTGCAAAGGAAGGCTGAAGGTAGAATTAGAGACCAAGAAGGAAGACAAAACCTCTTAACCTTGTTCAAATGAACCTTTCATTAATTAGTACTAAAACCCTAAAGCCTGGGAATGGAAGGAAGCTCAAAGCCTCAAGCTCCTCCCTTCCCTCCCCAGCCAGACACCTCCTGGTGATCCCCATGTGGAGAACTGTGCTGCCGTAAGGTAGTCACATTCATCAAACACAGGCTGGCTGAAATATGGTACTCGCTGCCAGGAGGTAAATCGGCACAAGGAAGGTCAATCAAATTTATAAAGAAGAACGTGCAATCACCAACTAGGCTTTTCAGTAGGCTGACTTCTATATAATATGTCAGTAAACGAATGGATTATTTTTTCTAGGGCTAATATGTCAGTCAGCAAGAGACCCTATGGAGCCCTCTCTTCATTTAAATGTACCTCACTGAAGGCACAGTTTATAAAAAAGAGGTTTGGGGGAGCTCAAGCCCACATCAAAGAGTTATGCTTTGCATGGCCTCCTTGGTCCCTCATTGTTTGAGAACTTTGCCGCCACCACTTCCTCCTGTTAAAGAGGCCCCGCTGCAGCCAGCTCAACTGATGTAAATACTGTTCTCTAAATATGTAATGGTGAAATGCAACAGGCAGTTATCCCTCCCAGTTATGTAGCATTCCGCTAATGCATGCCAGTTCCTGCTGGTCATTTGTAATCAGCAACCTATTATTTCAGCCCAAAGTGACAGCAATCATGTTATTAGTGTTTGTTTTTTGCTCAAGGGAAAATAATGAGAAGGGAAAATTATATTTTCTAGGGGAAAATACTCAAGCTAAACTACGCTATTTGCATTTTATTATCTTTGCAGAGGTGTAAGATTTCTGTCAACCTAGATTTGATGTTACACTGATAAGGTGCTTCCAGGGAAAGGAAACTAGATAGAAAATTGGCATTGTTATGCATTTCTGAAATGCTCACATTTAATAATTTCAAACAGGTGAACTTTGAATAATACAGTCAAAATGATTTTCAGAGTCTGCTAGGTTATGTAAACTCCATTCCAGGAGTTACGCAGGAGTGGAGGAAGGGACCCACCTTCTTCACCCCATCCACCCCCAAATAAAACAAGAAAACAAACAAAAAACCAAAATCACAGGGAGGCAGCTTGATTTCAGTGGAGAGTGAAGCAATTCCTATTATATTATCCTCAGCGCCAATTATTTCCTTCCATACTGCAGCACAAAGGGGGCCAATGAGGACTAATTAAAGGGCAGATTGGCCATCAAACCAGGAGAAGAGAAGGAGCAGTGGCTCTGCAGCATATTCCCCCTTTCCCTGCAAGTCCACAGGATACCGTCCACAAGAAATGAACATGGTTGGGTGTCTACAGATTTGAGAACAGGCTGCTATCCTTTTCCCACAGCATACTGATTCCAAGCTTAACTAACTTACATAAACTCCTAGCAGCTTTCACTACCCCTCCATGTCTTCTACTATCCTGGCTTCTGGGATTTGAAGATCATGATGCTTGAGGGAGGCTGCAAACCTCATTTCTTGAAGTGAGAATGCATTGGAAACCCCACAAGAGTCTCCTTGCAAAGTTTTTCCAAACACTTTCACCCCTCCTGTAGGGTTACTCTAAGGTTAAGTTTAATCAATAAATGCTGTGGGGTTCTTTAGAAGGAAAAGCACTACATGAACATAAGCTGCTATTAGGTTTGAGAGTGACTATGCACCTGGAATTTGTATAGTTAAAAGTAAAATCATCTTTATATTACTGAATAGGGCATGTACAAAGGCTATGATTTTTAAACAATAAGAAAAGAAAGCAACATCTCCAAGAAATATAGAGTGGAGGCAGGAAAAAGCAAACACAAATTGTGTTCTTAGCTCCTTTCCTCCCCCCCCCTCTCCGATTCTTTGTGTAAACAGGCTGCTCACTCTTTTTCTTCTTTAGGCCTTTGTAATATGACCATTAAGTGGACCTAATAATAATGTAAAACCCTCGTGAGCAAAAAATTTCCAGCTGATAGACCAATACATAGGAGAGTATCTCGGCTGTTATCTAGATTACTTCAAGCTGTCAAACTGTTCTTGCTATTTCTAGTAAGCATGGCATCAGCAGCAAAAGTGTGATATACAAAAAAACCCCAAGAGAAACACAATGCCCTGGTATCACCAACATTTTCATCTGGCATAATTTTAAAACTTTTTAAAATGCTTTGTCTTATATGTGACTATCCACTAACAATGGAAATAAAAAATGTTGACACTTATATTGGTTGAGTGGGTTAACCATGCAAGGGTTTCTGGGATGGTTCTCAGGACCAGAGCTCAGAAAGAGTGAACTGCTCCCCACCTCACTGGTTCAGAAGAGGGGAGAGGGAAAAGGAGAAGGAGCTTCCCACTCTGAGAACTTTTTGTAAATCGGGGCAATAGGCCAGTGACTGGCCGTGCCCTGACAGAATGAGATGAAGGTGGTGATCACTCAGCATTCCTGAAGGTTGTCGTAAAAGGTAGTAGGAAAGTTGCCCCTCCCCAGATAAATTAGTAAACTGCCTTCTTCACAGCCATGGGTGAAGTCTGGGTTGGGAATCATTAAGAAAGGGATAGAAAATAAGACAGAAAATATCATACTGCCTCTATATAAATCCATGGTGCAGATGTAGTCGACCCATCTCAAAAAAGATGTATTGGAATTGGAAATGGTTCAGAAAAGGGCAACAAAAATGATTAGGGGTATGGATCGGCTGCCATATGAGGAGAGATTAATAAGACTGGGACTTTTCAGCTTGGAAAAGAAACGACTAAGGGGGGATATGACAGAGGTCTATAAAATCATGACTGGTGTGGAGAAAGTAAATAAGAAAGTGTTATTTACTCCTTCTCAGAACACAAGAACTAGGGGTCACCAAATGAAATTAATAGGCAGCAGGTTTAAAACAAACAAAAGGAAGTATTTCTTCACACAGTGCACAGTCGACCTGTGGAACTTCTTGCCAGGAGATGTTCTGAAGGCCAAGACTATAACAGGACTCAAAAAAAGAACTAGATAAGTTAATGGAGGATTGGTCCATCAATGGCTATTAGCCAGGATGGGGTCCCTAGCCTCTGTCTGTCAGAAGCTAGGAATGGGTGATAGGGGATGGATCACTAGATGATCACCTGTTCTGTTCATTCCCTCTTGGGCACCTGGCATTGGCCACTGTTGGAAGACAGGATACTGTACTAGATGGACCTTTGATCTGACCCAGAATGGCCATTATTATGTTCTTGTTTCATCTCTGTACCAGAGCTCTGGAGAGGAGTTTTGAGAACTTGGTTCCCTGCTCTGTCAAGCAGAGTCCCATCCCATATAAAAATGAACTAATTTGTACAAATCCTCAAGCATGCAAGCTTAGAATGTGAGTTCTATAAACATTCATGCAAGCAACACTCAATTGCCCAGAATGTTTGAGAATAACAAGCACAAAACAGGTGCAAACACAGATACAGTAAATTTGCTTTTACATTTCAATTTTTTTGAAAATTAGTGTAGGGCTTATTATCAACCACAGGAAAAAAAAATCTGATAGAGGATATGAGGTTAAAATAATGTTACTGTCCAATCAAATGACTGCTCATAGCACATAAAATTACTAAATCCAATGAAGCTCTGGTGAAAGTACAATTTGGGACCCTTTTTTTTTTTTTTGTTAATAGCACACAAGCAAACTTTCATTACTAGGAAATAATCTGACTTCTCTTCTACAAGCTTGGGGTGGGAGAGGCATCATTAAAATTAATCAGAAAAGTGCACAAGTAAATAGAGCAGATGATTATGTGCATATGGGAGGAGGGACAACAACTTGTCCCATTAACTCAGGACTGATGTCCTTAAAAGATCTCCCACCTTGGCCCTCATGATAATATTATCAGATGGATATTCTTTCAGATGTCGAGCTGGCTGACTAGCATCAGCTGTTTAAGATGATGGATGAAGGGAAAAAACCAGTCTGTTATCTATCCAGAGGGAAGGTGGTGACACTATGTTAGTCAAGGTTCAGCTACTAAAAATGCTCTTAACCCGCCAACCATGTACAAGTATGTTGAAGAAGTATTGATGTGTTACATTTATTTTTCTCCATAGCCCAGCATGTAGGAACTTCACTGATAATGGAACCAGCATCATCAGGTTACCCATGCAGCTGATAAGACTAAAGTAAAGCCTTGCCTATATTAGAGAATTGTGGCAGTGCACACATCTGCCTTACTTGTATCACGATTGATGACCTCACACAGGGGTGCTTGCCATTACCATTGCAATTGCATTTGTTCAAAACAAGGTTCTCCACTGTAGTATCCTGGACTGTTGCCGTTCTAATATAGGCAGGAAACACTGGTGTGGCAGTTGCACCATTGGTAGTTATTCCTCCCAGTCTAAACCACAATGTTCCAGCAACCCCTTCAATGACCACTATGGCTTCTGTACTCCTGCATGCTAGTGCAGTTTGAGTCTTCACTTTTATAAGGTGCAGTACAAGCAGAATGAGGTTTTTCTTGTGTGTAAAACCAAAGAATCTCTCTGTCATTTAATTCTTTACAAAACATGTTATTTTATACATTTTAAAAAGCGACAGTAATTTATATTGTTCTCATTTTATTAAAAAATGCCTCAGCATCTCTCCCAGATGTGGTTTGCTAGTTTTACAAACTGGGCACTATGGCATAAGTACCCACAATGCACTGGGACTCAGATAGAGAATGGAGTGTTGTGGCGATGTGTTGACCAGGTCTCCAAGAGCCAGGATGGGTGGTGTGAACACAAGGTACATACCATTACAACCTAAAATGGTTGTAATTTGTAGCAGTGTAATTCTCTATTATAGGCAAAAAACCTCAGTGTTGGTCTAATTCTGCTACCACTGAAGTTAATGGAAGCAGAATTAGGCCAACACTGAGCCTTTTTGAAAATTCCATCCATATGTCTAGTGATACAGTGAATTACTGGAGCAGTGATTGTATATGCATTGCATATAGAACAATGACTGAGCTTGTGGAAATTGTAAAAATATATTTCCCTGGAAGGGTAGTGAGGATATTATAAATATTTTTTTAAAAAGTAGCCAGGCAATCAGAACTGACCTTGGAGATTGGACCTTACCAACATTTAAACAAGGAATGCTGCTGAAGCTCATCATTAAATTTAGGATATGGTTGAGCTTACAGTCACAATGTAAAATTGCAAAGAGTAGCTTTTTGATCTCTGCATGCTAAAAACCTAGATAAAAGAAACTGTAAAAAAAAAAATTTGATTAGATATCCATAAGCCTAAAGGGAAAAAGGATTGCAAAAGTGACATGAGATAAATGTTTGAAGTCATCAGCCAAACACATGACTACATCTTAAAAAATCAGCCATCACTAGCACACTGGAATCTGGGATGAATCAAGAGGATAGGAAGTGATGATGCTGTTGTGCAAACACTGTTTCAACCTCTTCACCACTGCTATGTTGCTTTTCATAGAAAAGCAATATCACTTGCCCCATAACCTCAACTGTGCAGAACACAATGCCATCCACAGCCTCAGAAACAACTCTGACATCATAATAAAAAAGGCTGACAAAGGAGGTGCTGTAGTCATCATGAATAGGTCGGAATATGAACAAGAGGCTGCTAGACAACTCTCTGACACCACATTCTACAAGCCATTACCCTCCGATCCCACTGAGGGTTACCAAAAGAAACTACACCATCTGCTCAAGAAACTCCCTAAAGAAGCACAGGAACACATCTACACTGACACAACCCTAGAGCCCCGACCAGGGGTATTCTATCTGCTACCCAAAATCCATAAACCTGGGAATCCTGGACACCCCCCATCATCTCAGGCACTGGCACCCTGACAGCAGGATTATCTGGCTATGTAGACTCTCTCCTCAGGCCCTAAGCTACCAGCACTCCCAGCTGTCTTCGAGACACCACTGACTTCCTGAGGAAACTAAAATCCTTTGGTGATCTTCCAGAAAACACCATCCTAGTCACTATGGATGTAGAAGCTCTCTACATGAACATTCCACACAAAGATGGACTACAAGCCATCAGGAATAGCATCCCCAATACCATCACGGCAAACCTGGTGGCTGAACTTTGTGATTTTGTCCTCACCCACAACTATTTCAGATTTGGGGACAATTTATACCTTCAAGCCAGCGGGACTGCTATGGGTACCCGCATGGCCCCACAGTATGCCAACATTTTTATGGCTGACTTAGAACAACGCTTCCTCAGCTTTGGTCCCCTTACGCCCCTACTCTACTTGCGCTACATTGATGACATCTTCATCATCTGGACCCATGGGAAGGAGGCCTTTGAGGAATTCCACCAAGATTTCAATAATTTCCACCCCACCATCAACCTCAGCCTGGACCAGTCCACACAAGAGGTCCACTTCCTAGACATTACAGTGCTAATAAGCGATGGTCACATAAACACCGCCCTATACCAGAAACCTACTGCTCGCTATACTTACCTACATGCCTCCAGCTTTCATCCAGACCACATCATACAATCCATTGTCTACAGCCAAGCTCTAAGATACAGCCGCATTTGCTCCGATCCCTCAGACAGAGACAAACACCTACAGGATCTCTATCAAGCGTTCTTAAAACTACAATACCCACCTGATGAAGTGAAGAAACAGATTGACCGAGCCAGAAGGGTACCCAGAAGTCACCTACTACAAGACAGGCCCAACAAAGAAAGCAACAGAATGCCACTAGCCGTCACCTACACTTCCCCAACTAAAACTTCTCCAGCGCATCATCAAGGATCTACAATCTATTCTGAAGGCGGATCTCTCACTTTCACAGATCTTGGAAGACAGGCCAGTCCTCGCTTTCAAACAGCCCCCCAACCTGAAGCAAATACTCATCAGCAACTACACACCACACAACAAAAACACCAACCCAGGAACCAAACCCTGCAACAAACCCTGGTGCCAACTCTGTCCACATATCTATTCAAGGGACACCATCATAGGACCTAACCACATCAGCCACACCATCAGGGGCTCATTCACCTGCACATCTACTAATGTGATATATGCCATCATGTGCCAGCAATGCCCCTCTGCCATGTACATTGGCTAAACCAGACGGTCTCTACGCAAAAGAATAAATGGACACAAATCTGACATCAGGAATCATAACATTCAAAAACCAGTAGCAGAACACTTCAATCTCTTTGATCACTCAATAACAGACCTAAAAGTGGCAATTCTTCAACAACAAAAACTTCAAAAACAGACTCCAACGTGAAACTGCAGAACTGGAATTAATTTGCAAACTGGACACCATCAGATTAGGCCTGAATAAAGACTGGGAGAGGTTGGGTCATTACAAAACCTAAACCTAATTCTCCCAATACTAATTTCCCCCTACTGTTACTCACACCTTCTTGTCAACTGTCTGAAATGGGCTACTCTCATTACCACTTCAAAAGTTATTTTTCCTCCCTTGGTATCCTGCTGTCTTGTTAGACTGACCTCACAATGGGTAAGGCAACTCCCATCCTTTCATGTATATATACCTGCTCCTGTATTTTCCACTCCATGCATCTGATGAAGTGGGTTCTAGCCCACGAAAGCTTATGCCCAAATAAATGTGTAGTCTCTAAGGTGCCACAAGGACTCCTCATTGTTTTTGCTGATACAGACTAACACGGCTACCACTCTGAAACTTTTCATAGGAACAATATCAGTGTCTTGGAGAAGCTGACTTCAGTGGAGTTATTCTAGCTTTAAAGTGATGTAACATCAGACTCTGCCCTTCCTGGCTCTCCTACCCAGATGTAATGCCAATAAATGTGAAAGGAAGATAAGATACGGTACACAGCAGCGAAGTAGGAAAGAGCAGGTTGAGAGATGAAGGAGCTAGTTCTATTGACAAGAATGACCTTTTCCTGGGATACATTTCCTGGTGTTTTTCATCTGTGAATATATTGATGACCAGATTTCACGCTTTTCCAATAAGTGTCAGCACATAACAGTATTGTGAAAATGTGCCACCTCTCTAACACCTACTACTGAATTGTTAAAGTGTCATCCAATATCACCAGAGTTAACACAAATGTTGATTTTTCCACTCAATTATTTCTCCTTGTTCTTAACATGTCAGTTACAACCCATTCAAGCAAAGTATTTCCTCCACACACATTTTAACACAAGCTGGCTGACAAACACACTTGTGTACAAACAAAAATATATGTATTTTAATTTTCATTTGGTCATATTTTATTTAACAGAATGTCATTCTTCCTCAGTAACCAACAATGATTTAAAGGAGTTTGCTTTCCAAAGTAGCCCGCTGATCACAAAGAACTGATGATATTTAAATATACAATATAAACAGTGACAGTGTTTCACAAAGTTGTTAAATCTGCAGATTATAGGAAGGAACACAACAGATCAAAAAACAAAACAAAACAAAACCTATGTTATTACTGCCCAGGAATGAAATTCAAACTGGAGGACTACTTGTGAAAAGAATTTTTACTGAAAATATTTATAGAGAGAACATGATCAATAGTTTTGTCTTGGCATTACAAACCTCAGACCCCCCTGAGTCCTAATAGTTCTAGACTATGAAATAAAAAACAAAGTTATCCCGAGGATACAAGCACTATTGGTAAATTAGTCCTGTAATTTGTTTATTTGAGATGATGCTGATGCATATTTTCTATACATCTCTAAAGTAGATTGTTGCATGAGATAAATGTATTTAGTGGTTACTGCTACTTGAGCCGTACAGAACACGAGAGCCTTAGTGACCCTTAGCCAGAACCTTACCTGTATTCCTCTGTGGATGAGATTAGCTGCTGTTATAATTTACCAGTTCACCCTGTTACCATAGGTTTATATAAGGGAAACATTTAAAATAGTTGTTCTCAAACTATTGTCTGCACATCACCAGTGGACTATGGAGCCCTGTTCCTCAGTGATTCACCCAATGAAATATTTTGAGAACCCAAGATGGTATAGGGATGGAAGGGGGCAGGAAGGAGAAAAATTGCAGTCCTGGGAAAGGATCGCAGGATCTCTTTTACAATATGGTCTACAGAATGGGAAAACTGGAGGAGAACCAATTTAAAAGAAGCACTATCAACTTGAAATCTAGTCAGCTGCAAAAAGAGAAGCTGTTTCAGGTACTACAGCTGTCTCTGAATCCCCTTGCCAATGTTTGTGGTTTTGCAAATGCTTTCCTATTTAAAATATATATTTTTCCCCTGTTGCTGTGTGACAGACCCAAAGAAATCTCATGGCAAACCACATATAGGGGAAAACAGTGAAGGTGATTATATAAGAAGAGTTGTCAAAGGTATAAAGCAAATGAATTCTGAAGCTGACAAGAAGAGGGAAAGCCCTGTTTTTAATTACAGTAATCTTGTTATTTGCAACAGTAATAGATAATACTTTTACAGACAAAAGTGTGATGTTCAAAGTTGTTAGTGTTCCTTTAAGTCATCTGGTATCTGAGTGACTAATGTCTATCATCATCATTAAGCCTGGCAGAACTCATTGTTAAAAATAATTTTGATAGATAATATTGATGTTTATTTTTAAGGATTTTTATCAAATAAAATTTTCATAATTGTGGGACATGGGGGGGAGATTCAAATTGTCATTATTTAATGACAATAAACGTTGAGATTCAACAATTTAAAGCTTTACAACCCATTAAAACACAAATTGTCAACATCAAATATCAAAATATACAACAAATAGTAACTTTTGTACTATTCATTCACTAATCCATTTGTAACAAGCCAATATCAACCATCTAAAAATCACTAGATTTTGTTCCTAAATAAGTTCTCAAGCAACATTTTTCTTATTTTGCCTATTTGTAGATTTCAATTATTATCAATTGAAAAAATTTTCATCTTTGTGTGTACACAGTGAAATCAACGTTTACTGACATTTACTGATAAAAATCTAATCCTTCCAAGCCTAATTAACATCACTTGCAAAACTGCTTAATACTGGAGATAGATTAACTATAGCTTCCTAAGAGCTTGAGAATCTTTCTAAGTGTTTAATGATAATTCCCACACAATATATATTTGCAGCCTTTTAAACAGTGAAGGCCCAGGTACTGATTTCAGAACAGGCTGAACTATCATCTGGTACTGCAGAACGACCAACCCATACAAAATAAGCACTGTGGCAAGGAGTTGCAAAACACATCCCTTCTTCTCCTGCCTGGAAGAACTCGGGCAAAAGAAATCTCCAGCTCTCTTGTTCTATTACAAGTAAATCTCAGGCCTGGTTGTTTGCCCTGCTACAAATGACTGCATATGCAGCTGGGAAATATTCCAGCAGAAATAGAGAGAAGAGACGAGATAAGAAAAGACTCAGACTGGCATAGGGGTCAAGGTTAAAAATAAGATATTGTGTTGGAGTGAGGAGAAAACATTTCCCCTCCCTCCTGACCATTGCTGTGCAGCATAATAAGTGAAAGGAAGGCCTCTCTCACCATCACACTAGGGTTGTTGGGGCAGCCCTTCCATCTCCTCATTTGCCATTCTTTTTGCAGGCCACCTGGCTTTTCTTTTTTTTTTATTTATTTATTTATTTAATGGCACTTTTGTCTCCTTGCCTCCTCACCTCTGAAATGGAGTGGTCAACCAAGGAGGGCTCAATACTTACTCCCCCAGGTCTCTGATGTTTAGTCGGTCAGGGACCGGTCTACTTCATGAGACACACTGACACCTAAAGTCATACTGAACAGCTCATTTACTCTATATAGCGACTGAGATGGGAAGAGTCACCAAGCCTAAATGCTTGAGAAAGGAATGGCTGTTGAATTGGGTTCCAGGTTCCTAGGGCCTCTACAATGTGGGAATTTGTCCTTTGAGAGAAGGAATATAAGACCCTTTGCAGTTGTAGACCCTATAACCATTACATAGCATCCATGGGCCATCAGTCATTGCAACACAGTTTCATATTTTGTACTGTGATTAAAGCCATCTTGTGAAGCTTCAGGAAACTCCATCAGTACCACACAGAGCAAAAGTGGAACGCTGCTTGTCCAGAAACATGGGCAAAGGTCACAAGAAAAGCTATATTCCATTTACTGGAAGCGATAATCCTTCAGACAAAAAGTTTCTTTACAGCATTTTGACATCCATTTTGCTGTAAGTTTGGGACTGCTGCTATTTTAATTTGAATACATTTATTTTATCTTTTTGTATTATCTTTTCTCCTGCTTTTTCCTCTTTAATATTTTTTTATTTTTAACCAACGGACCCGATTTCAAATCCTTGCATTTGGCCAATACCGAGTGTTGTTCATGTAACAGGATGCCTATTTTGGTGTGGAAATGCTAATTAACCTGTCATTTGTTTTCTGTTCAAATGTGTCCCTTCGCTATCATCTACTTCTGTGTTAACAGCACATAGTTTGTCACAACTTTTTGGAGAAGTCTTTTTGTGAATAAATGGTACTGAATCTTTCTGATTCATGTGCTTTTTTGATCCGTTTTGGCACCAAAGCAATACAGCAGTTATAGGCCCTCCCAGTCATTGGGTCAAGCAAGTAGTTGGCTTGGTAGAAGGACTCTCATAAGCAAAATACTTTGGCCTCATTTTAAACCAGTTTGTTGTGCTGTATTATTAAAAACTAAAGTCAAATTCCCCCCACTGCTCCATGAACTCATTTTTCAGAATTTCCTTGCTTGTTTGTAATTGTTCCATCCCTTTCAAAGTCATCATTAACAACTCAGATGGCAACTCATTCAAAAGAGTGGACATCCACCACAATATAAAATGATTCTGAATGTTGGTGTAGAAACTTTATTCTATTATCTTCCCAAACATCATTTGGTATAAATTTAACCAATTTATTCACAAGGAACAAGTAGCACTGAGGAATGAAAGAAAAAGTAGTGAGAGTTTGTGAGCTGTGTTTCAACCATATATCAACAGCTGCCATACCATGGAAAAGATAAAAATGACAAAACCGTATGCTGGGCTGTGTGATAATCATCCAACAGGGACCAATATCATTTTGTGGTTTTAAACCCCTCTGTGGAAAGATTGGTCAGGATCTCAGAAACTGATACGGACATGTCCTCGGAGAATTAAGATATGAAAACCTGGCTGAAAGACATCTCAATGTTAATATGTATGCTAAATTTAAATCCCAGGTACCGTCCTGTTACAGGTTCTCAAGGTAATCAAGGGTCAGGGCCACAACAGTTGGTGGGAAACATTTTCATTTCTGCAGTAGCTAATATATATATATTTATGCCCCTAATTCACAAAGGAATTTTGGAATGCAGGTCATTTCTGCAGGTCATTCAAGCTAGAATGTTTAGGGAATTTCTAAGGAAATTTGTGATTTAATCATCTGATAATTTTCTCAACCAAAAGAAAATAGGGGCAGTTTAAATTGCTGAGATATTAATGCAAGTGAGCTAAACACTCCAAAAATGTCATTCCTACCAGATATCAGAACCATATGTATGCCTTCTCTTAGGAACCTCATATGTCTAACTCTCTTTACCACTACCTCCCTATCTGAAAAAAGGGGTATAATTATCTACCTACCTTTGTAATGCTCTTTGAGATCTATGGATGAAACCCACTATTCTCAGTACCACAAAAATGCAGGCTAAGCTGCCAGCACAATATGATAAGCAGGATGATGTGAATACTTTCATATCATCATGAGATTACATTCCTATGATATCATACTAGAAGCCCTGAAATGAAGGCACTGGTGATATCCCAGCAAATCATCCCCAAAAAAGCAACTGAATGGTTTCTCTGTTTTCAAAAAGGAAAATCACATCCATCTCTGATGTCTGATTGAGGGCATTTCTTCTCCTGCTTCCCCTAACCTTTCCTGAAATCCTGAGGTGATGCCAAAACCAACAAAACAGAAGATAGTAACAGAGGGGTAGCCATGTTAGTCTGAATCTGTAAAAAGCAACAGAGGGTCCTGTGGCACCTTTAAGACTAACAGAAGTATTGGAGCATAAGCTTTCGTGGGTGAATGCCCACTTCATCAGACGCAAGACGTCTGATGAAGTGGGCATTCACCCACGAAAGCTTATGCTCCAATACTTCTGTTAGTCTTAAAGGTGCCACAGGACCCTCTGTTGCTTTTTAAAACAGAAGATGACATGCAGTCAGATGGTCTTCCTTTTTGTTAAGTGTTCCCAACTATTTTGCATGATGGTTCTCAGAAGGTTTGGAAATGTTTTTAGGCACCATTATAGCATAGGCCTAAGTAAGAAGACTAACAAAAAAGGAAAAGTATAATTTTATCTAGTGCTGTACTTAGACTTTGTTGTGATTAAACAGCACAGAGGACATTTCTCCATGTAAAGCACTGAGATAAAGCAATGCTTTTAGATGTACACTACAAAAGTATATATTTCCCTCAGCGTGTAGACTTGATTAAACTAAAACAATGGTTTATTTTTGTGAAGAGGCATAATATACTCACTGGAGTCTAAAACAATTCTTTTTTATATTGTACAAGGAACTTACACTCCTTCTGGGACGTAACAGATAAAAAACAGGTTACATGTAATCAGTTTTGGATCTGAGAGGCCACGTAAATTTTGGTATTTATAAGAGGTTACTGTGACCTGATCCAATGCTCAATGAACAAAAAGATCCCCATTGACTTCCTTGGGTACTGGCTTAGGCCTTTTGAGCACAAAAGGTTCCATGAATTCTCAATACTTTACAAGCATCAGTTTTACACACAGAGACATAGTTTAAAGGGAATTATTAGAGCCTGCTTAAGACCTGTAACTGTAATTTTTAAACCATATGTCTTCTTCACTTAACCACCTGGTCAGCTGCATTTAATACTGCTATCTATTCCTTTTCCATGAAAGATTTTTTTTTTCTGACATTTAAGTAAAATAACACAGAACTTGAATACTAAAGGGTTAATACTGCCCAAACAAACAAAAACAGGAACACAAGATTCCAACCTATGTCTGAAGTTATACAACTCAAGCATTAATGGTACAGTACAAAAATGAATCGTCCATCTTGCATAATAATGAAGGTAACTGAAATTTGGACTGCAAAATGGACTGAAAATTAACCCTATTTTTAGACAAAATTGGCTTTCCTTTTGCTAAAGAATATTTTCTACAAGAAGCAGAAGCTAGAAACTCCTTTTCTGTAGATGCTGACAAGTTAAGTGAAAAGCTTTGTGCAACAATTGGTTTTTTTTCTTATTCACTCTCAGATTCTTATCCAGTGTCAGGAATTGCTGCTGCAACATGAAACTGCTTCTGCTAGACATAAACACCAAACAAAATGCACTGAAGCTCAATTCTTCAGTAATGAGACACTTTCATGGAAAAGTTAGCTTTGGTCTTGGTAAAAGGATGAGTTCTCCAGTATGTAAACATTCTACTATATCCTAGTTTCACTTTTTGGAAAGAATCTATAAATGCTCACTAAAGTAAGGACTAGATTAGGCATCAGAACACATTACATAAATTGCAGTTAAGTGCATCCTGTAAAGAATTTAAAAACAAAAACAAATTAGCCAGCTGGTATACAGAAGTTTCATAAACTTACATATTTTTCTACCATGAAGCTTCATAAAGATTTAAGAGGCAACTGATCTCATTTCTAGATTTAACAGAATCTAGTGGGCCTGCACTTCAGCTGGTGTAGTTTAAAATCAATAGATTTATGCTGATTTACACCAGGATCTTGCCTTGTCTCCACAAAGCTTCGACCAAGATTTGGACCATCCCTATCTTTAGTTATGCCTAGACAAGGAACATTAACTCTGGGCAAAACCTTGAAACCCATGTGCAGGAAAAACTTCTATTGTGAGAATTTTGCCTGAGTGAGGATTTCAAGATCAGAATTTATGTGAACATACGATCTTGCTATCCATATGAATGCCAGGTAAGTACAGCATACATCCAAATATGGCATCTTTATGAGCCCTCGGGGTGTAAGCTGGATATACAGCATGGTGTTACTCTGGTTGTGATAGGGTAATTGCACAGAATTCATAACTCGGTTCTAAAGTCTGTTAAAAGGGTAACAATAGTAATAGATACAGTTGTTTCTACCATTGAAAAGGAAGTTCTTTAAAATCTGGGAGATAGCGGATTTCAAACTTCTGTTGGAACTATCAGGGCTCAACATTTTTTAAATTCAGGTCCTGTATATTGTTCATTTCATAACTATATTTTCAGGGTATAGTTTGTGCATAGAAATACAATGATTTGTTCAAAGAGATTCCTGGAATATAACAACAACAAGGAGTCTGGTGGCACCTTAAAGACTAACAGATTTATTTGGGCATAAGCTTTCGTGGGTAAAAACTTCACTGATGCATCTGAAGAAGTGAGGTTTTTACCCACGAAAGCTTAT
>NW_020664436.1:59499355-59523296 GCF_002925995.2 Terrapene triunguis
CCACCACTGGAAAGGATTAGTGACCTGTGAATAATATATTTGCGTTTTAAATAAGAAAAGTCATCATTGCTGTAGGGAAGATCTTCCTTGAATCACAGACCTAAATATTGGTGTTTCTAGGGGATCCCAAGGTTTTCCCAGCTGTTTGGGATCAAGTAAGAATACCTTAACTGATTCTGATATGTTCCTACAGTACTTCTACTACTCAGCAGTATTGTCTTGGCTTTCCTGTGTCTTCCCATCCTCGTCTGAGTGCAGTTTTAATCCCGATGAAGATGTCTGGTCAATTTCAATTTCAGGGGCACATTCTTATCTTGATGTATATAAATATCAGCACAATAGACATGAACGTACAGCCCCCAAATTTCAGGTGACTCGGTTCAGTCCATAGTGAAACCGGTTGCTCTTATGAGGTAAGAGTATTTCTGTAATATGGCACATGTTTAATATATACAATTACACCACAACCGAAACAAAAATGTCTTTAATGTCTATGCTGAGTAGCTTGACTATGCCTCATTCATATTAGTGCGTGCTTGAAGTGGGATGCTGTACATAAAGTTCTACTATGTTAATGTCACATTGTCTCAATATACAATCTATAATATCTCTAAGTACATTGAATAGGTATGATTTATTTTTATAAACCCTTGATTAAATATACTTGTCTAACAATGCCACTTTATATGTTTGTTAGAGATTGGTAAAAATATATATGTATTCAGTCACCGAGTGCACAGGATTTCATAATTAACCCTGAGCCTACAGCTGCAGTTCAAAATACTAGTTATTACACTGCATTGGGATGAATATTTTTTCACTCCAAAGAGGAGAATGTTCTGGAAAAATTCTTGACGTGAACACAATATGCAACAGAAGTGATTAATATGGCACACACTGAAAGGCCCAAATTAGGCGAATGAGCCAAGCAGCTTCCAAACCCCCAAACTTCTCTTGAAACTAAACAGAACAAAAGCTCACAAATCCATACAGCCAAACAATGAAGCAGGAGAGGCATTTGTTCCCTGCTCATCTGTTACCTCTTTTCCCCTATAATGCATGACTTATCCCAAGTCACCACCCAAAACCACAAGGTTATTGGTGAAATTAATTCCTGTAGATAGTGTTGTAACCAGTGTGGTTTCCCTTATCTCCAAGTTCTTATATTCTCTCTATCTTTGAATGCTGCATGAGCATGACAGGGGAAAAAAAACAGTCAATATGATAAACTGCAAGACGGCTTCCTATAGAAAGGACAAAACTTAATTAGCAAATGTGGGTGTGGCCGTGTTCCCTTTTTACAGTGCTTTTCACAGACAAATTTTAATAATCACTTTTCCATATTACTTGTCTACCATAACTTACAAATTCAAAGTGGAAGATTACATTATATTTACAAACAAGTTGGCACTTACAGAATAAATTGATTTTTTTTTTCAACCCAGGGCACCCATGTTTCAGGCAGACTAGCATCACCTGCTGCCTGATTACATTATGCTACATTAACATGAATAAATAGAATTTCAGCTGGTACATGCCTTTCCAACGGTTTGCTTGCTGCTGAAAAGCAGCACCTTCCACCCGATTCACATCTGATGCTCAGAAACTGTTAGTCCAGTGAAAGCAGAGGCTGCATGTTTTCCTCCTCATTTTTATCCAGGCGTTTTTGCACCCCGGGATCCACAACTGACTGAGATCTGCAAAAGGAAAACATGTTTTGACTTTTCTTGATCAAGACAAACAAAAGTAAATCTCGTTTTTTTAAAGGGCTCAGTAATAATGGTACAGGCAGCATAACTATCTTATCACAGCAAGTGATCAGAAATACCCACATGAAACAAATGCAGGGAAGGCCCAGTGCTGGTTTGCTGACGTAGGAGTAGAGAACAGAGCAGCAAGGCGAGATCTCTCCCTAGCACACAACATAGTGCAAGCTGTCTACTCTGACAGCTCATGTACTGACCTACTCCACCAAAGGGTGTCAGTCTGCTGGTTAAGGGGTGCTTCCTGCAGCCCAGTTGGCTAATGGAACACTGCAGGTGGTAGCACATTTTAGTTAGAGGCACACGTTTCTACTACTGTTCAGAAGGGGAAAGTGCACCCGGCAGCGTATTCTACTAAGCCAGTCCCATTGAATCCTGACATGGCCAGTAGGACTCCCAGAGCAGATAACACATCCCTCAACTTCCATTATCAGCTTTACAGGGCTAACCAGGGAAGGATTGTAAGGCTAAAGTCACTGATAATTGTAAAGCTCTTTGAGATCTTTAGATGGAAGGCAATATAAAAGTGCAAAGCTGGTGTTAGAATACCCTGCTGCAGCCTTGATTAAGTGGGCAGCTTGGTAGATGGCACTTTCTAACACTACTTTCTGCAGCTCCCTGGGGTTTCCATGGAAACCTTCCATCCATGTACTGACAAGGCTTCACCCTGCTCGGCTTTGGAGACTGGACAGCGTCACTTCCAGAAGAGGTCTGGCTTCCGGCCTTACATGTTAATTCCAAAACCAAAATACTTCATTTCAAAAGCCAGTAAAGGTTGTGAAGTGTCAGCAGTCTAGTTCCATATTATACCATTTACAGAACTCAAGCACCTAACGAAAAGCTAAGAACACTACGAATCCTGCACTTCTTGCATGGTAAAAAATAAACATACTGGGCCAAATGCTTTACTAGTGTAAACAGGCACTGCTCCAAGGAAGTCAACGGAGTTATGAGTTTACACCAGGAGAGAATTTGGTCCATCCTGCTCATTAAGTACAGACAATAAATAAAAATAAAGAATAATAATGTGAGCTTTTCAGGACAGGAATTCTGTCTGTTTTGTATAGCTCCCATCACAATGGGGTTCTGATCCTGTTCAAGTCTTTAGCTATCACTGCAATACACGTTAATAAATAAATAATTCTTCCCAATGAAAAAATTGAAATTTTCCTTTTCCAATGGTATAAAGCCCCTTTTTCTACCTTCATCCCTTAAACCTATCAATGGCATGGCACTGAAATATTGCCTGTCCTTGGTCACAACTTCCTGTACTTTTCAGAGACACATCTCACATTGTGGGATGGAAGAAGGAAATATTCTGGTGGCACACACATAACCATATATGTGCATGCACTCATATACAAGGTAGGAACAAGAAGGGGAAAAGTGGTGTAGGCAAAATAGCTCAAAAGTAATGGGAAAGTATAAAAATGTTTGACTACAGTATCTTCTGGAGACCCTTTGTTTATCTTTCTAGTCTTACATTAATATTCCTTTTTGAACTAATAATAATAATAAGAATAAGAATAAGAATAAAATAATGCACTTGTTCCCAAGTACATACTGGAACTTGGCACTTGTCCCCAGGTGCAGGAGGAGAACCCTTCAGTAGTGTTAATAAGTTGATGTGCTCAAGTACAAGGCTAATTTCTCT
Organism: Terrapene triunguis; assembly: GCF_002925995.2. Lineage (NCBI taxonomy): Eukaryota > Metazoa > Chordata > Testudines > Emydidae > Terrapene > Terrapene triunguis. The sequence continues at coordinate 59,502,773 of NW_020664436.1, forward strand.
GTTATATTTCACTCTTCCTCAACTGGTGATTAAAAAAACCCCTCTGACACAGGAGACATTGCGATTGTCATTTCTAAGGAACCATACTGAATTTCAGTGAAATCACACTTTTGCTCATGAAGTTAGTAAACAATCAAGTATGACACAGAGCTGACATGCTTACGATCTGGAAGAGAATATAGTGATGACAAGTCACCCTTCACTAGTTTCTTGCTATGCTGTTTAAGGGTTTAATGGTGTCATGACTCTAGAGGCCTTGCAAGGGTGTACATTCCCTCCATCCCACTCCCCGCAACCAGCTGTACACCCCATATTTCCCACTGTAAGCAAGTGGGCAAGGTGGCAATGGAGTGGGTGGGGCCAAGGATCCAACACCAGCATCCCTTTCAGGCTGGCCATTGAAATTTGCTGGGCCCTGAGGTGGCAGGGAAAGGCACCACAACTGTCACCAAATAATTATAAATTGAAAGAGAGGATGACACGTAAGGAACTAAGACCCATTTACTTGTGTTGTTTTAGCCGTTAACTTTAAGCCATCCCACTGGCTAGGCGGGCAGGCATATGTACCTCCTCAAGCTTAGCTAGCCTTCAACCTCTAAGGAGAAGGAAAAATGCTCTTTCCTCTGAGAGAGCAATCCCCCTCCTTGGATTGGATAGTCTGACACCTTTGTAGCATGGTTAGACCTACACAGGGCATATGCCCCGCTACCATAGCTGTCAGACGGCCAGGGTCACCACTGCACCACGATGAGGCACTGAGGTAGGATTTTGCAGTGGTACCCGCAAGAACAGAAAAGACCACTGGTCGGCCTCCAAGAAGATGGGAAGATGACATTGTTAAATGTTTCAGACGAATGTAGAGCAGAAAGGCAAGAATGCGAGAAGAATGGTGAACGTGTTGTGATCAGCAGTGTCTTAATGACAGCTGAAGACCAATCGATCCAGGTGAGAGAGAGGATAAGGATACTGAGGGCATATAGGTACTGACTTCAGTCAAGCCACATATGGGCACTGAGAGAGCTTCCCACCCAACCCCCCCAAAAAACCTGGATAAGCCTTCAAAGGGAAAGACATGTTCCAGTAAAATGTAACATCTCCCCTTAATATCTAGATCATTGACGTTAGCTTTAAAAATCGGTGGCTGCTTTTGCTGTACTCATCTCTCAATGTTTATTGCTTCTTTCAAGCACCTCTCTCTCTCCATGCTGTGGTGCTTCAGTGACACATCAAGGTAAAAATAACAGCACTTTTGCACTTCTATAATCATTCTTCCTTAGATGGAAGTATTTTAAATATTTTTAAAAAAATCTTCTATCCCCCCTGTGAAATAGTGATGGTGAATTGAAGCACAAAGTTGAGTTGCAAAGGAGCCTTAGTACAAACGAGAATTTGACACAGGAAGTTTAGTAGAGACTAGAACTCAGATTTCTGAGTACAAGCCCTTAACCAACAGATCATCCTTCTTCTCAAATTTGGTTCACCCAATCCCAGAGAACTTGAATGAGCTCTGAGGCATTTCTGAAGTATACATTATGGATTTAAAGAAGGTGTATGGGAGCAAGCTGAATGACAGAGTAATGATATTCTTGGCAGGATTTTAGTTTGTGAGGGCAATAGTTACTGAAATAGCAAAAAGAGTTAAACAAGAAAATAGTTGGCTTTGAGATACATACAAAAGCCAGGAAATTCAGATACGGCTGTCACTCCACTCTTTGTTTGCTCTCTTGTTACTATAGATGTCAGAAAACAGTGTGTGCTGCTGCATACCATGCTGAATGCAGTGTAATACCAAGACAAAACAAATCAGTCATGTGTGCTATTGGATACCATACCAGTGTAATACCTATGCAAAACAAGTCAGTCAAGGAGAGAGCCTCAGCCTTAACTCTGAATTTTACTTACTTCTGTCATTCTCTATCTTAACCTCAATGTCATATTAACACTTTAATATTTAATACACCAAAGCTCTGCGGCTTTCTGTCCAGCATCCTAACTGCTTCTCTCTTCTGCAGAAGTTGCACTTAGGGCTTTCTGTATTCAACGGTTGGGAAGAAGAATTCCAGTTTACACTGCAGATGCACTATGCAGAAATCTGAAGGCATGCATTTCAGATGCAAAACATTCAGTTAAGTTACATGCACACAGAAACAAAAAGGTTTTTGTTGTTGTTGTTGAATACCCTCTCCTGTTCTCACGTGTCTACAACACTTACCAGGTGGAAAGAATACAGAAAATAGATGAGTATTCTACATTAGAAAAACAGAATGAGGAAGTCAGTCAATTCATTGTTGTGCTTCTCTAGTCTAGACTAGAGATTTGCCTCCAGGGGTCTGCCCTTGGCCCTCTGACTTTCTCCTGTTATGCTCACCCCCTTAGGTGAGTTATTTGCTGTCATGGCGTCAGTTACCATCTTTACAACGATGAGTCCTGCAGAGCTACGTCTCTACCTCTGCTCTCACCCTCTGTCCAAGATTGCATAACTATCCATGTCTCATAACTCCTCATAAATCATGTGCAAGTTAAACATGTTTAAAACTGAATTTCTCATCTTCACCCGCCTAAGCCCTCTATAGCCCCATTTTTTCCCCATCTCTTTTGATAACTCCATCATCGTCTCCATCACTTAGGTTCAGGGTCATTCTTCTCTACTCCCATAAAACTTGCAAAGTGAGTGAGGATTATCACTTCTCCCAATATACAAATAATAAACTAACATGTTCCCCTTTTCTCTATTTCTACTGCTCTCATCCCTCCCATTTCCAATGCACACAATGTTCTACAGTCAAAATTATCTTCCTTGCCCACAACTCTGAAAACACTTCCCCCTGCTAGAATTTCTCCCCTGGCTTCCTCTCTCTTTCTGCACCAAACTCAATCTCTTTGAACTGGATCTTCAAGTCTGAATTTGAACCAGTCTTGCTGAGAGCAGATTTTGCCCCCTCATCCTCACTTTCAAGGCTCTACATTGTTCTTCCCTGCCTATATTTCTGCTCTCATTTCTTGCTACTCCTACCCACCTATGCCCTGCACTCTGACAATTCTGCCTTCCTATCATTCCATTTGCAGTCTTGCACCTTTTTTTCATACTATCTCCCAAGCCTGAAACAGCATTATTCCGCTAATGTACCAAGCCATCTTGGTCTCCTTCAGTTCTTTCCTAATAAAACTTACTTGTTTCAGTTAGCCTTTCACCAATAACTAGCCAATCCTGTCCTCGTGCTAAATAACTGTAAGATAACAAATTACACCATATATACAAAGAAATCCCAGCATACCAAGAGATTTTCCAGTTCCTGTTCGCTCTCTTTCTCCCCATTACTTGGTCCATATGTAGTCTAACCTATTATAAGCAACTTGGTGACGGACCTCCTTTTCTTGTCCATAAAGTGCCATGTACATCTAATGTAGAAATTACACTGATTGTGATTATTGTTATGAAAATCAATGTAGCAGACTTCTTTAAAATGGTTTCCCAGGTTATAAATTGTTTGGGGAAATCTGTGGCATCAAGAACAACTATTATAAGGAATTAGGGAAGCATTAACACATCAATAGTACCAGGATGCCTCAGAAGCCAATTTAACATACCTCTTCATGGATTTGGGAGAGAGATCCTTTTCTAGTTCTTTTGCAGGAGTGCTGTAGGAGTCCACACTGTATTCACTGTCATCATCATACTCATGGTCTAGCAGAGTTCTCGCCCATGTGCCCATATCATAGGGTGGCAGCATCCCTCCAAACTCAGAAGGTAGGATCTCAGGATGAATTAGCTGATGCAGACTGTTGAGATTATTACCATGCAGAAATATCTGTACATATCAGGATAAAACCAAAAAAGTCACACAAATCAACACAGCACAAAGTAATATCATGATTATGATTGGTAATAAATATTTATACTGGGGCCCCATTGGGCTAGGTGATGTACCAACAGAGGCAGACAGAATCCCTGCCTTGAGCTATCATTTTGTGTCTATGAGCCTACAAATACACAAGTGAATCACTTTAAGCATATGAACAGTTCCACCTAAAGAGTTTGCAAGATCAAGTGCATAAGAAGACAAGCAAACAAAAAATGAGAAGACACAATCCAATACATACTTTTTCTTTACGTTTTGTAATTCCATAAGAAATGAATATTGAGTTTTACCAACTAGCCTTTAAACATTCTCTGAGTTCTATCAGAAACAAAAGTGGTTTAGGATAGTGGTTCTCAACCCTTCTTTACCCAGGTACCCCCCTAAACCTAAACAGGCAAACCTGCAGGCCCCCAACCAGAGGCAATGCACGGGGGTCACAATTACAAGTGCTGATGTAGCAGGACAGAGCAGTGGTGTGTCTCCTTGGAGAGCTGCTGCCTCCTTGTGGAGTCAATGGCTGTGAGGCAAATGGCTTCCAATGACAGGGGAAGAGCTCTCTTCTGCACTGACTCTGCAATTTTTGGTTGTGCACCCCCAGCAGGCTGGGTGGCTTGCTGAGGTGAGTCAGGGGGTGGAGGTGGTGCTCCCTTCCCGAGCGCTGGCGCCTGGGGCTGAAGCCCGAACCCAAGTGCCCCCACCCAGGGCTGAAGCCCAGTTTATTTTGGCGAACCCCTGAAACCTGCTGGGGACCATGGACTGCGGGCTGGGAACCATTGCCATAGACCGCCTAACCAGGAAGATGTAGATGAAGGTTTTTAAAAAACAAACAAACAAAAAAACCCACACATCCAAAGCACAGGACTTGGTAGTGATCGGGGACTTCAACTACCCAGACATTTGTTGGGAAAATAATACTGCAGGGCACAAAATTATTCACAAGTTCTCAGAACACATTGGAAACAACTTTTATTGCAGAAGGTGGAAAAAGCGACTAAGGGAGAGGGCTGTTCTACAGTTGATTCTGACAAATAAGGAGGTTGAGAAACTGGTTGAGAATTTGAGGGTGGAAGGCAGCTTGGGTGAAAGTGATCATGAAATGAGGTGTTCATGCTCCTAAGGAATTGTAGGAGGGAAAACAGAAGAGTAAAAGGGAATGAACTTCAAGAAGGCAGTCTTTAGCAAACTCGGAGAATTAGTAGGTAAGGTCCCATGGGAAGCAAGTCTAAGGGAAACAATTATTCAAGAGAGTTTTCTGTTTTATAAAGATACATTATTAAAGACACAAGAACAAACTACCCTAATGCACAGGAAAGATAGGAAATATGGTAAGAGACCACATTGCCTTAACCAGGAGATCTTAGATGACCTGCAACTCAAAAAGTCATACAAAAACTAGAAACTAGATCAAATTATGAAGAGTGAATATTAAAAAAAAGCCAACATAAACATGTAGGGAGAAAATTAGAAAGCTCAAGGCACAAAATGAGATTAAACTACCTAGAGACAAAAAGAGTAACAAGAAAACATTTTACAGATACCCTAGAAGTAAGAGGAAGACCAAGGACAGGGCAGGCCCATTACTTAATGAGGAGGGAAAGACAATAACAGATAATACACCAATGGCTGAAGGGTTGAATGTCTTTTTTGTTTCAGTTTTCACCAACAAGATTAACAGTTATCTGATGACTAACAGTGAACATCAGTATAAATGGGGTAGGATCTGAGGCTAAATGCATGTTAAGAATTACTTAGACAAGTTAGGCGTCTTGAAGTCAGCAGAGCCTGAGTAAATACATCATAGAATAGTTAAGACACTGGCTGAAGAGATCTCAGAGCTATTAGCGATTATCTTTGAGAACTTGTGGACGATGGGAGTGATCCCCAGAGGACTGGAAAAAGGGAATAAAAGAACAACACAGAGAATTATAGACCAGTCAATTTAACTTCAGCGCCAGGGAAGATAATGGACCAAATAATCAAAACAATCAATTTGTAAGCACCTAAAAGATAATAAGGTGATAAGTAACAGTCAATATGGATTTGTCAAAAACATGTCATGTCAAACCAACCTAGTTTTCTTCTCTGACAGAGTAATAAGGCTTGTCGATGGGGGCGGGGGGAGCAGTAGATATGATCTCAACTTTAGTAAGGCTTCTGATATTGTCTCATATGAACTTCCCAAACAAACTAGGGAAATATAGCCTAGATGAACCTACTATAAGGTGGGTGCAAAACTGGTTGGAAAAGTGTACCCAGAGAGCCGTTATCAATGGTTAATAGTCAAACTGGAAAGGCATGTTGAGTGGGGTCCCATAGAGAGATCCCTGGAGGTCCGGGATCCAGTTCTATTTAATATCTTCATAAGTGACTTGGATAATGGCAGAGAGAGTACACTTATAAAGTTTGTGGATGATAACAAGCTGGGAAGGTTGCAAGGGCTTTGGAGGATAGGATTAGAATTCAAAGTGATCTTGACAAACAGGAGAAAGGGTCTGAATTAAACAGGATGAAATTCAAGAAGGACAAGTGCAAAGTACTACACTCAGGAAGGACTAATCAGTTACACAACTACAAGATGGGAAATGACTGCCTAGGAAGGAGTACTGCAGAAAAGGATCAGTGGGGTTATAGTGGGTAACAAAATAAAGATAAGTCAAAAACGTTATACTGTTGGGGGAAAAAGCGACCAACATTCTGGGATGTATTAGCAGGAATGTTGTAAGCAAGACACAAGTAATTCTTCCAGTCTATTCAGTACTGATAAGGAATCAGGTGGAGTATTGTGTCCAGTTCTGGATGCCACGCTTCAGAACAAATGTGGACAAATTGGAGAAAGTCCAGAGGAAAGCAACAACAATGATTAAAAGGTCTAGAAAATATGACTTACAAGGAAAGATTGAAAAAAAAAGAATAAGGGGGGGGGGTGTTTAGTTTGAAAAAGTGAAGACTGGGGGGGGAGAGAAGTATGATAACCATCTTCAAGTGAGTAAAAGGTTGTTATAAAGAGGAGAGTGATAAATTTTTCTACTTAACCACCAAGGACACAACAAGAAGTAATGGACTCAAGTTGCAGCAAAAGATTTAGGTTAGATATTAGGAAAAACTTCCTAACCGCTAGCGCAGTTAAGCGCTGGAACAAGTTACCTAGGCAGGTTGTAGAATCTCCGTCACTGGAGACTTTTAACAACAGGTTAGACAAACTCCTGTCAGGGATGATCTAGAATACTACTTAATCTTGCTTAAGTGCAGGGAATTGGACTTGATGACCTATCAAGGTCCTTTCCAGTTCTACAGCTCTGACTTTCTAAGAATTTCAGGTCCCAGGTTCATATTTTGAAGGTGTTGTGCAGGTTGCGTTGGAGGACAAGGACTGATAGGTCAGATGTGGAGTTACCGCTTGGTGAAAGGTGTTTGTCCACATGTGGTAGAAAAATGATAAGACAAAAACATCCTATATGAGTTCATTTCAGAGCATAGTGATTGTCTGATTTCACTGACATAATTGTTGTTGGGGCATTTGATGCACTGGATGAGGTACACCACATGTGATAGCCATGGATCTCGAAAGGTGTGTTGTGGGGGGTATTGGTCATCATAGCAGTGGAAATATATGTCTGTAAGTTATGGCAGGGTCTGATTCCACTTTGAGTTGGCATTCTGTGATCTGTAGGAGCTTGCTTCTGATGAGCCCAGCTGGCTGGGTTTTTTTTTGTTTTTTTGTTTTTGAAGTCCAGAAGAGGAGGGTTGGGAAAGATTTTTCAGGATATGGTCATAATTGTTTAATGATACCCCAAGAGAGCCTACTTCCACACAGGAAAAAAGAACCCCACTGATTGCACACCCCTATTTGTCCCCCAACCCTCTTCTGGCCTTCAAACACTACCTCCCACCCCCCACAGCTCAACGTCAGAAGCAAGCTCCTCACAGACCAGGACAGCTATGTGGGTGAAACCAGACAATCTAACTCTGATTTAATTACAAATGATGTACATGATGCAAATTAAAACTACATCTCAGAAGTTACTGTGGTATGCACAAATCCTTTTCCACAGGCATTTATACTGAACATTTAATACAGTATGTGCATTTGGGGGCAATCGTATCTTTGGAGTAACTCCAATGATGTCAATGCAGTTGCACCAGGGAAGAATATGGCACTACATTTTTAAGGAAAAAAAACGGAAGTAGTTTTTTTAAATCATTATGTACTTATTTCTTATGAAAGAGCACTATTTAAAACATGTGCCTGCCTATCACTCAATCTAGTGGGACTCACATACTTAAAATAAAACATGTTTTAAAAGCTTTGCTGAATTGAAGTATTACAGGAGAAAGCCATGTATATTTTTGAGGCAGGAGAGACGCCCTTCATAACAGAAATCTTTAAAAGTTATATTGAAATACATTACACAAATACCAATTGGAGATTTTGAGCATGTCTATTTACAATACACTGTGATACATCTGCAGACTATAATGTTTAATAATATGAAAAACAAGCAGAATACCCTTTTCCGCGTCTTCTCCTTTAAAAAGGGCCGTATAACTGTGTAGAGGGCATGGATATACCATGGTTGATTGACAAAATGAATTCCTCCAAACCGAGCTGGAAAACTGTCCTATAGAACATAAAACAAACATACATCATGAGTAAAGTAGATTCTTAAGAGAAGACATATGGTGTGCGTCAACTCAATTTTTTTAGGCTGAAATGCATTTGCTTACTTAACCTTAAAGAACTCTTTTCTAAAATGGTGTCCACTCAGTGATGGTCCAATATTCCATTCCAGAGTAGCAATACTTTTAGGCACACAATTTCCTGACAGAATGATTACAAAGGGCTTCACAGCACTGGGATGACCTCTTGATGTCCCCTCCAGCCCTGCATTCCTATGATTCTATGAACAGCATTCTAATAAAGAAGGTATTTTTGTCCCCTAGGTATACTTTACACATTTATGATCTGCCCAGAATCCACAAATGCAACATGCTTTCCCCTGCCTGTCTCCATTCAATTTCATTTATCTTTAATCTTAATAGTAGTGCACCACATTCCCATCTCTGCCAGTATTGCTGAAATACATTAGAAATGTTCCTATTTCCTTGTTCCAATCTTAAAATCAAATGTAAACCTAAGTTTCAAGTCAAAATGTATACAATATTGTTTAAATTTTGCAAGATTAAAATGCATTAAACATGATCATACAATATTTATGAGCCTTGTTCTCATTACATATTCAGAGGCTGTGAGCTGAAGTTTCTGGAGCAAACTTCTGTACTGAACCAACCATTTCTTTCTAAATTGGTTTTGGCTGTTTCGCCAGACACCTCTACTAAAGAAACACAAGAGGGTGAAGAATTCATTTGTATGGCTATTTGCATGCAGTAATTTGGTTCTCGGGGCCAAAAACTGCAATACTGTTGTATGATCAAGTATGCATTTTATTTTTGAAAGTTGATATAGCAGGCAACAGACACCCTTCCTTTCACTGCCAGGAAGAAAACTTGAAGAGGCTAGTGATTTCACTATCTGTGTTCTGGAATATTGCCACCAAATTCATTATATCCATATGTGAGCATATTCCCAGCTACTGGGATAGTCTACTTCCCTCTGATGTCTAGGCTAGACTCCTTGCATTAGGCATAGCTGCAAGAGGTTTAAATATGCAATAATTTCAAGTGCCTCCCCATTTCAGCTGTATGTATATATATAACATTGCAGGATGAGTACCAGTTTCTTTACACTTAGTTAATCCAGTTTGCCATTCCAGCATAGAACCAAAGGGCAGCATGCTGGGTCCCACTGTGCAAGTGAACATACCGTAGAGCTACTGAACAGGTCTTCAGACAAAGCAGGTATGTGTAATGTGGGGGACGGAGGTACAAAGGGTGGAGTGGAACAAGGAAGAGGTAGGAAATACTACCTATGGTCTCTATACTGTTTCCATTATCTTCCAGAACATTTCAGAAGATCAAGCATTTATCCTTATGCAGGAGATATGGAAGAACATAAGAATGACCCTACTGGGTCAGACCAAAGGTCCATCTAGCCCAGACCTATCTTCCGACAGTGGCCAGTGCCAGGTGCCCCAGAGGAAATCAACAGAACAGGTAATCATGAAGTGATCCATCCCCTGTCACTCATTCCCAGCTTCTGGCAAACAGAGGCTAGGGACACCATCCCTGCCTATCCTGGCTAATAGCCATTGATGGACCTATCCTCCATGAATTTATCTAGTTCTTTTTTGAACCCTGGTATGGTCTTGGCCTTCACAACATCCTCTGGCAAGGAGTTCCACAGGTTGACTGTGCGTTGTGTGAAGAAATACTTCATTTTATTTGTTTTAAACCTGCTGCCTATTAATTTCATTTGGTGACCCCTAGTTCTTGTGTTATGAGAAGTAGTAAACAACACTTCCTTATCTACTTTCTTTACACCAGTCATGATTTTATAGACCTCAATCATATCTCCCCTTAGCCGTCTCTTTTCCAAGCTGAAAAGTTCCAGTTTTATTAAGACATTGAACTAAGCTAGTCACACAGGACTTCAGTGTATGAATAACTATTCCTGTTGTTTCCCCCCCGCCCCCATTTACAGTTACATTCACCAAACCAAACTCAGAAACACTTATACTAGTGAATAAGGATGATGTCCCCCCACTCACACACACACACACCATGAAGTATATGAAATATTTCTGGTTTATTGCTTAGAAAATGCCCCAGGTAGTGGGCAGAGGAGTTCCTAAATGAAAAGGTATCTATGCACATGCTCTGGTTCAGTATGAAAGGTATTTGTAATCCAGCATTAGCTTAAAATGGATCACATCCTGATCCTTCGGGTAACTGTCAAGTCACCATATTCCCTGCAGATAAAAAGAGTATCTGGAGAAGGTGCAACTTAGGGCAGTGCAGTTACCACCTCCTCTTCCTTTTGAATCTGATTATGCTGAAGGCCCTGGATATGTGTGGAGTAACACTGACAATCAATGTGATTGGATACGAGATGGTAGCTGCTATCTCACTGTGCAAGTGAACGTACCCTAGAGCTACTGAATATGTCTTCAAAGTGTTTCAACAATTTTTAAAGGGCTTTTTTTTTTTTTTTTAAAGTGAGACTTGTGATTTTGGATACCTCAAGTTTTGGGTGCCCAACTTGAGATACCTGATTTTCAGAAAGCAGGTGCTCAGTACTTTCTAAAAATCAGGCACCTGTAATGTCTCCCCAATTGGGCCCCCACAACTTGAGGTACCCATAAAGACTTAGGTGTTTTTCCACTCAGCCTTGCAATGCCCCAGTGATTTAGAAGTCCAAGCCTCATTTTCCAAAGTGACTTAGACTCCGATTTTTAAGTCCCAAGTGCCTAGACCAAAGTTACACAGCAGGTTAGCAAGGCTGGGACTAGAACTCATGGATTCAGGCCCTATGCTCAATCCAGTAGAACATACTGCCTTGTAAGAGCAGAAAGAGGCAGAATAAGTAGCAGCAGATGCTGGAGGAACACTAAGAACAGGTGTATTAGGGAGTGTAGCTCTGGAGCTAGAAGTGTATGTGACATTCTGGCACTACCCACATATAACTAACTTTTACACCAGGGATGCATCAGGCAGATGGCCATCCTACAAATCAGTAGGTGAGAAATTCTTCCAAATCAACGATTCCTGTGTTTTTATCTAGATTAAGTCACAGGCATGGTGGCAGTTGCAAGTGCCCCTAGAGACATATTGCATGGCAGCAGAGCAGCCTGTAACCCAGGAATCACATTCTTCATAGACTCTATGAAAAAGAAATCCCATGTTAAAAACTGACAAGAGACACGTATCTAGGAAGGAGCCATGAAGCAAGCTATGCACTTGACTGGAGAAGTGATTAGCCAGCTGATGGAGCATAACTGAATGGTTAAGAAGAGTGTACTTAATCTCTTCCTTTATTTGCAACACAGGCAACTAATTACATTTGTTTGTGTGGGTTTTTTCATATTAACCATGGAGAAACATCACTGACTGTATGGAATAGTGCAAGATAAGTACACAGCTGATAAATAATCAATTCTAAATACAGTCATTCCATGTATGATGAGCAGTACAGCTAATTAGTATTGTTCACAGCCCTAATGAGCTACGGCTTACAAATGCTGGTTAATAGTGTGCAGTCAGATAAAAGATAGAGCCCTATATGTTTACATGTAAGGTTGCCCGATAGTGACTGTTAAACTGCCCTCTTCTCCAAGGTCACCAATGCGAGTGGTCCTGAACAAACTGCCTTATTACTGCATTTTCAGGTCCAAGCCCAAGGAACCCTAATTTACAGCACAGTGCCTCCCCCTCCCTCTTCCACCCGCTGCCACTTCTCATAATTTGTATGGTCTTTCTTTACATGCTTCTTTTCCAACAACCTGTTGCTGTCAACTTCTAGTCCATGGCACATGCCAAAGAAGCCAGGTTTCTCCTCTCTAGTTGCATTGGCACAATGTTCTAGGCCAGTACTCTCTTCTGTTCCGATTTTGCTGTTATCTCTATATGCATAGGATCAAAGAGAAGAAACAAAGACTGCTACCCATAGCTCATACTGCCTGGGTCCATGGACAAATAACTGGGATCATTACACTACAACTGTGTGGACGTAAGCATCGTCTTTGGATGTGCTCAACTAACTTTATGCCTCCAGTGTTCAGGTATTACTGATATTTGTTTATTTAATTCTTATTCAGTTTAAAATGTCTCAACACCATCAAGATGTGCACACAAGTCTGTTACCCCATGCTCCCACAACTGTTACTCTAATTCTCTTTCTACCCTTCCTCCCTTCCCCTAGTTACTTGTTACCACTTTGCATCTTGTCTTTGTGTATGTCTACACTATAGGAGCTGCAGCTGTGCCACTGTAATCTATCCATAACATAGATGCTTCCTACATTGATGGGAGGGGTTTTGCCATCAATGTAGGTAATCCATCTCTCCAAGAAGAGGTAGTTAAGCTGATAAAAGTATTCTTCTGTTGACCTAGCTGCATCTACACTGGGGTTACGTCAACCTAACTATGGCACTCAGTGAAATTTTTCACAGCCCCAAGCAATGTAGCTAGGTTGATTTAATTTTTAAGTGTAGACTAGGCCTTAAATTTGATGGTAATTTCTTGGAAGCAGGCACTGTCACCTACTGTGTGTTTGTACAAGGCCTATGACAAGGGCCCCTTATTTTGACTGGGCTTGCAGGCACTAGTGTAATCCAGGTAATAATAATGAGTTATATTCAAAAGCACAGTAAGGTACCCACCTGTCATTAAAAATCAGTTGGAGTTAAGGAAATTAGAACTCTAGGAATTTTTGAAAATCCCACTCTTTGCATCAGCACCTTTATCTATAGGAAGACTCAGCTTTCTTTCATATTAGAAAAAGGGTCTTTCCAAAGCCTGCATTCTGAATTCCTTGGGTGCCAACCATCTCGGGGAAGTACAGTGCAGTACTTGATGGATTAGGCCCCAATTCATCTTTGAAGTCAATGGGTCTATTCATGTGTTTTCCAGCTAAGCATGTGTTAAAGTGCTATGATGAATCAGAGCTCTAGCATCTGAAGGAGACAAGCTGGACCAGCCCTGTGGAACTTAGAGCCAAAACTGGGGCAACTGAATTCAAATAAAACACAAGCCCAAAGTTACCATATTACATTATTAAAAGCTTAACTGTCAGTGCTTCGTTTGATAGTTCTTCCTGCGGACAATAAATTCAGATCTCCTACAGCTATTCAGAAGAGTCAAGCCTCAATAGAGTTATAAGCAGTGTCTAACAGCACACTACAATATACTTCTTATGCAATATCTGTATATATGCTGTATCTTTGTACTGGAAACCTGATAAAGACACTAGAACGTTTCTCCTTGATATAAGGCACAGAGTTCCCAAACTTCATTTTTAGGATGTTAAACAGGAAAGACTGAAGAAAAAAAACAGGGGAACAATTGAAAAATTCGGACTGGTCCAAAATGTTAACGCCCTGCCATGGAATTTTTTTCCCCCGTAGCAGAAAATTTGAACTAATCTGGGAACTGAGAGCCACCATTGCCCACATTAGAGATGGATAAATCTTAGACCTGCTCCCAAACACAAACCTTCATTGAAGATATCCAAAAAAATTGCAGTGAAATGTGTGCTGTGTATTGTAGGATATTTGTAGTGTCCCTGAATATCTGCACTAAGGTCCTGATCCTGTATACACATACACATCTAACGCTATCCAGGGGTGAAGCAAAGAAGACAATTACTGTAGAAGAAAAAGGCTTCATGTGGAAGATTTAAACAGTAGTGAGACTTTATTTGGTACCCTGAGCACCTTTTCAATCCAGACAAGTGGGTCAAAAACTGCAGAATTAAAAAACTGATATTAAATAGGAAATCTCCTATCCAGACCTCAGGAAATCCAAATATCCTACAACTGGCTGCCTCAAGGATTTCAAACTTTAAGAATATGGTATGTACCTTTACTTGAAGAAGTGGTTTTTTTACCTGATATTCTTAGCTTCAGTTTTATGAAAGAATTTTAGAGTATTTTTAAACCAAATTAAAAAAATATATAAAAATATATTTTTATTATCACAGTCAGCTAAATGTGCATTACCTAAAGGCAAATTAACATCATTCATGGCATTCTGACACAGTAAGCTTTAATTATCTGCAACTGTATGTAGACATCTAGCTGAAGAGATTCTGATGAGGCAATTTGACTTTTGGCAATCCTTTTCATTTCTATCATTGATTTTATCTTACAAGCCATATAGAAATATGTTTCCATCAAATAAGATGAGAACAGCAAACAGAAGGATCTCTCCAATAAGAACATTGCTTCTTTTTTCACTGCATTATCTGTTTTAACTTCAAGTAACCTTCCATCTTTCACTTCAGTATGCCACTTGTAAAAATTATAGATTCGGATATACTACTAAGGCCCACCTGATTGTAAACATTTGCATGATTAGGATGAACCATCATACTTGTATATGCACAATAAAAGGCAAATCTTACATATAGTCTATTTTATGCTTTCTTTGTCTTGAGCAAAAAGCTCAAGTTAAGCTTCACAATAATCTGTGAATAGAGCTGATTGAAATTGTTTCAACAAGTTGTTCATAAAGAAAGAAAGAGAAAAAAAAACCTCACGGACTTGACCTCTCAAGGTTACTTCCAGTCCTACATTTCTATTATTCTTCACAAAAAATAGTTGACTGGGAAATTTGTTTGGTCTTTTTGAAATTTTTCAATTAGAAATTTTTGGAAAATGCCCACTTTATCCCCTCTCCTAGAGAAGTGAGGGGAAAAGTTAAGAGAAATCGAAAATTTTACTTTCAGAGAGATCACTAAAAGAAGTGAGAAACTCACTTCAATTTTCTCAGAATTTCAAACTCTCAAAGTGTTACTTATGGTGTAGAACGCCACCACAACTTTTCACGCTTCTGCAACTTGGAAAATGGTAAGAAAATGGGGAAAAGCAGGTTGCTCCACACACAAATTTCTTCTAACTTTCCTGTGGGAAAACCATTATTTACCAATAGGATATTTTCCAATGGGGGACTTCTCCTAGGAAAATTCTCCTGGGGAAAAAAATTCCATTTTCCACCCAGCTCTAGTTGTGAATATCTTGTTAAATTATATGGCAGGCAGATTTTACTGAAAATTGCACTGTGCATAAATATAGCAACAATATTTTCCTAGCGTTTTGAATAAACAGTGTGAAATTACTGCTCATGAAAGGTGCCATATTGGTACTGCTAAAGACAAAAGTCTCTCTCCACAAAATACATATCAAATAGACAGATGAAATGCAATTCAGTCTTCTCTCATTACACCACCTCTGTGCCTCAACTCTGATCTGAAGGGACCCACCTCTATGGAAGATGGAATATTTTTATCACCATGAACATGCAGTCTTTGATCTCTCTGCTTGAGCCTACTCAAAAGGAGCCAATTGTTGTGATAGTTTTAGTGATCCGGACATTTTCCCAGTCCATTGAGACCAAGGGCATTTTACAGAGTCCACAGATAGCCTCTACCTTGTGCTGTGATTGTTCCAGAATTTAGCTGTATAAAATCTGAGTTAGTTACCTAAAGGTGAAAGACTCTATATCCCATTATCATATACCAATCTCATGAGCCATCTAATTTCCACTTTATAGCAAGGAAGGAAACAAAGAGTTTCAGATAATGGCAAAATGAAAAGAGAATGAAATGGGGATAGGAGAAACATATAGTAATAATGGGGAATGGAGAAGAGAATGGAAATGACCAGACAGCCATCAATTTGGGGAGAAATACATAAGATATGCCCCTACTTACATGCAGGACAATATAAAATATTCAGGTCAATATAACATGCCCCTTCCAACCAGGCTTTTCCAAAAATTTCACACAGGGAGATAGGAAAGAAGAAAATGGAAAAGTAGTATTTCATGAAGAGTCCATTGATTTCAGAATGAATTTTAAACATTTAATGGATTTGTAGAGCTCTAACTAGATTCCCAGCATATACAATTTGTTGACAAACACAGTATAAGTAAATCACAGGAAAAATATGGGATTTCATTTATTGTTTCTGCATATCATCTCAGCAATTTTCCATAAGAATTGGATCCAAATATTTCCCTACAATTTTATAAGTTTTGTTATACGTTTGGTTGAAACTCACAAGCAGCTACTTTTGGTCTGCATTCAATATGCAGAATGGTATATATGTGGACATAACACAGTAGAGATGTACATATTTTTGATGGAGAGAATATGCATACATAATATTTATGTAGATGGTTTATTCAATCCTGGGATTTTCTACTTGCATTAGTTTTATACCAGCAGTGCTGATTTGCACCATACGTAACAGAAGACTCATCTGCACTCTTGTACCAAGCTCTATGAATGGTACAAGTATTAACAAAGACTGACAGAAGAGAAGACCTCCCTGCAGCAACTATGATAGTAAACGTTAAATCCTGAATGAGTTTTATTATATTTTAACTGATCAGTCAAGAGCCATCCCTTTGTAACTAAGTAGACAGAATTATTCTCACCAGCTGCACCCTCTATCAGTGAAGCAATATGACAAGGTGAAACAAAATCAGAGCCACTTTGCCTTGATGTGAGTAGACATGGCCTGTTTCAATCTGTCCTCAGACGGAGGAGGCAGGTGGCAAGACAATCTGGAGACCATGTCACAGAGTTACTCTCACACCTCTGGAGGAGGAAAAACAACACACCAAGCAAGGAAGAGGTTCAGTCAGGCAATAACAGCAGCAAGGTCACAACAGGAGACCAAAAAACTGTCCAACGTGCTAATTTTAAGCTTTATAAATTCATGAATTGTATTACCAGATCTTATTTTAAGACATAAATAGACAGCAAAAGTCATTATACCTCCAGTTATCAAACTGAAACATCCAAGATAATGGACCATGTAGAAATAGGGTTGCCAGCTTTCCAATTTCTGAAAACTTGACACCCCCTGTCCCTCAGGTCCTGCCACCTGCTCCACCACTCCCTCAAGGTTCTGCCCCCCCACACAAACACACCCCACACCCAGCCCAGGGACTGCCGGACTCTACCCATCCCACCAGTTACCTGTGGGGGTAGGGGAAGGCTCTCTCCACAAGCCACTCACACAAGTCACACAACAGGTCGGTGGAGGAGCAGGGAATAGAATTCAAGAGTCCTGACTTCCAGCCCCCACTCTAACCCACTAGCCCCCACTCCCCTCCCAGAGACAAGGCCCAGGGATAGAACCCAAGAGTCCTGGCTCCCAGGCCCACCCTGCTCTAACCCATTAGCCCCACTCCCCTCCCAGAATCAGAGAGAGAACCAAGGAGTCCTGATTCCCAGCTCCCATAGACCTCCAACACTAAGGCAAGGGACAGTCCCAAACATACTCAGGCATCCCCTGCCCGTCTGGGGATGTGGAGCTGGGGGCAGAGGGCTGCTCGCTTCCATCTTGGGAACTTGCCGTTGTTTGTAGCCGCAACCTGCTCGCCCTGGCTGGCTCCAGAAAACATACATGGAAATATTCGTTCCAGGGTCTCTCTGCTTCTCCTGAGGGGTTTAATGAGCCTCTACACCTGGTTCCTCCACACCCCACGGCGAGGGGCTCTTGGGGCCCCGGCTACCGGGCTACCTAGTCTGCAGCTAGGGTGGGCGGGCTGCAAAGTGCCAGAGCCTGCCAACTTCAGCCACCTGGAGCGAGCGGGCTCCTGAGTTCCCAGGGAGTGGCACCCAGGTGCGGCCGGGCTCCTACCTGCATGGTGATTGCGCCGTGCACGGAGCCGGGATTCAAAGCCCGGCCCTTCAGGGGAAACAGCCCCACACGGAGCCCAGGCCCCTCTGTGGCCAGTGGGGAGTGAGCAGAGCGTAGGGTTGCCAACCCTCCAGGATTGCCCTAGAGTCTCCAGGAATTAAAGATTAATCTATAATTAAATATGTCATGTGATGAAACCGCTAGGAATATGTCCAACCAAAATTGGCAACCCTAGCAGAGCTAAGCTGGGGCTGCTCTCCAAACAGCCCCAGGGGTTGCTCTCCGAATGCCCCTCTCCAGACATCTGCACTCTGCAGGTAGCGGGCTGCCCCCTTCCTTCCCATGGCCTCTCCAGCATGCTTGGAGCTTGCCCTCCTCTCGCCCACTCTGCTTGCAGCATCGGTGCAAACCTACAGGTGCTCCCCTTCCCCAGCCAGCCTGCCCCTCAGCTGGAGCCACCTCCACGGGCGGCGAGAGGCCCCCTTTAGCTACCCCTGAGGCTCTCCATTAGCAGTCTTTCTGCCCTCTCAACTGGGAGTTGATCGCGGTTACTTTGGGTACCAGATTTTTAGCGTCCGGTCAGCAATGCTGACTACTGCCAGGTCCCCTTTCCAACCAGACTTTCTGGTCAAAAACCAGATACCTGGCAACCCTAAGAATTTGTTTAAAAAAATAAAATAAAATAAAAAACAAAACACTTAATAGATTACTACTAGTTAAAGATTTCAGAGGTCAGACTATCAGCATAAGACATAAGGATAGAATTTCCTATCTACACACCAGATTGAGCAGGCAGGCCTCAGCGTTCTATTGGTAGATCAATAATGTATCAAAGTAGCTGTTTAACTTTTAGTCTACATAGTTTTCACACACACACACACACACACGACAAATTTGATGTTACCACAGTAAAAAGGGAAATGACCAGAGCATGCTTACAAAACAAAAAGACAAATAAAAAAAAATCCACCCAAAACCAAAACCCAGCACACATAGCCAAAGCAAAAGGGCAGTTAGTCAGCAGAACACCAGCCATGAGAAAGAAAGCTACCTACCACCTGGATGCAGAGAAATAAGAAAGGCACAGATTATTTATTTAGACTTTCTGATACACAATAGCTTCCTTTTGAAAGGTACATCAAATCATTTTAAAATCCAGCACTGTTAACTATCCTCAATGATTATTCATGCAGAGGAACCTGCTGACATATACAGCATGTTTTAGCATAATGGGCCTAGCATGCTGTTTCTCATCCCAAATGAATACTATTTCTTGCTTGTTTATTGATAGGAGATGCTAGGCATAAAGTTAGACATAAGGACCTGGGTTTCTGTTTATTCTGAATCATTTCCACGGGTGTTGCACGTGTACAAACAAGACCCTGCTATCTCAATCATGTTGTTTGCCAAAATGGCTACCTTCTTGTGTTTCTAGGAGTTAACGTTTTTAAACGACGATAGGTTGTTAGCTGATAGCTCAATCCCCAACCTGGATGCTTGTGGACTGCTTCTCACTTGTCCATATCCTTTGATTTGTCCAGCTTGCATGGCTCTACCAAGAGATAAAACTCCCACTGGCATAGCTTGCTGGGTCATTGGATTTGTGCTTATTAAAGTATATATTTTAAAGAAACATCCCATTTAACTTGGATCAAGCTGGAGGCAGATTTTTAAATCCTTATAGCAAGCTGCATTGTTAAAAGGACTTCCGTTTTCCTACTCCACATCACTGCCTCCTCAGTCAGTTTCACAGCCTAAAGCTGCCAATATGCAAAAGACAAAGGCAACCATAGAATTAAAATGGGTCAAAACTGGGTTTTTCCTAAGGAAAGTTTTGATTTTCAGATGAAATTTGAATACCAAAAATTTTAACTGGAATATATTAAATTTGGAAATGCTGCTACTATGCTTCATGGGAGTTGCAGTTTTGGTGACAATCTCCCATTCTCCTCCATAGGCCGGGCTCTCTGGTTGGACTACATGTCCAATGATCCACCAGAGTCTCCTTATGGAGAGAAGAGGCAGTTCATCATGGGAGCCCCTGACCATGGTTGAAAATGGGAGCATGAGGCAACTGAACTACAACTCCTATGAGGCAGTATAGCTGTATTTCAACACCTGCTTAGAATTAAAGATCCCCTGCAGTCTCAAAAGTGGTAACGTTTCTGTTTAAAATGTAAACATAAATGCATCAGGGGAAAACATTTTAACAATCTCATGATCAGAAATTGGATACCAGGTAGTTATATTTCAGTCAGTTACGTGATGAAACAAACGATTTACTTACAAGTGTTATATATGTCCCAAGATATCTTCACTGCTCAAAACCCTCAACTGCCAAACAGATTGCTTTGCTTTCTGAAAAAATGTTATTGCCTGAAACTGTATCACCTCGAG
>NW_020664436.1:59528296-59558355 GCF_002925995.2 Terrapene triunguis
CTCTCCTGGAACCCCTGCCCCTGACTGCCCCCCATCACCCCATCCAATCCCCCCTCCTTCCTGACTGCCCCCCCAGGACCCCTACCCCCATTCAACTCCCCTGCTCCCTGCCCTCTGACTGCCCTGCCCCCTATCCACACCCCCGTCCCCTGACCACCACCACCCCGAACTCCCCTGCCCTCTATCCAACCCTCCCTGCTCCCTTACCGTGCTGCCTGGAGCACCGGTGGCTGGCGGCACTACAGCCGCGCCGCCCAGAGCAGCAGGACAGGCAGTTGTGCTGCCCAGCGGGAGCCAGCCACACTACCGCGCAGCACAGATCACTGGGTCAGACCAGGCTCTGCAGCCCTGCCGCCCAGAGCATTGCACCAGCGGTGCAGTGAGCTGAGGCTGCGGGGGAGAGGAAACAGTGGGGGAGGTGCTGGGGTCTGCCTCCCGGGCCAGGAGCTCAGGGACCGGGCAGGAGGGTCCCGCGGGCCGGATGTGGCCCGTGGGCCATAGTTTGCCCACCTCTGATATAGGAGCACAGAAATGCTAAGGGATGAAGGGAACTTTTCTGTTCCTGGCAATATTTTCTTAGTGCTACCCAAAGCGATAAGTTATTTGAATTTCATGGTTTCAGATATTGAAATCTTAAATTTCACGTGTTGTAACAAAGCATGAATATGTATTTAAAAATGGCAAAATATAAACATGTAAAGCCCTTAAGTCATCGTTTCTCAAATTGGGGGTTCTGACTCAAAAGGGGGTCGCTAGGCTATTGTAGGGGGTTTGTAGTATTGCCACCCTTACTTCTGCACTGCCTTCAGAGCTGGGCAGCTGGAGAGTGGCAGCTGCTGACTGGGTGCCCAGCTCTGAAGTCAGCGCCGCCACCAGCAGCAGCAGCGCAGAAGTAAGGGCGGCATGGTATGGTATTTCCACCCTTACTTCTGTGCTGCTGCTGGTGACGGTGCTGCCTTCAGAGCCAGCCGCTCCTAGCTGATGAGCTAGCAGAACTGCTCCATTAGATCTGGTGTGGAAGCTACCCGGGCCATTGTCTAAGCACTTCTTTCCTGGGCTAAACATCAGTGGCACTGCAACCCTGCACAAATCACTCACTCAAATCTGGTGGGCGGAGGGGGGAGCAGTAAAATCTATGCCCCCCAACCTCCTACTCTGCAGTGCACTAGTTCCCAGTTCCCCATATACTGTATGAAGACATAGATCGTTCCAGCACGTAGACTGAATGGGATACGAACGTACAGGTAACAGTTATGCTGAAATGAGACTTCCTACATCCCTGCCATCTTTTCCTTCTTTAAACCGTAGAGTGCTGAAAAAATATCTCAGTTTTAATTAAAAATGTAATTCCTATATTGGCCTTCCTGTTTTGTGATTTAATGAAATATTGAGACTGTCTGATGAAGACTCACCATGGCAACTGTTAACATCATTGGGAATTGTGTGGGACTACAGAAAAATTGAAGAGATGTTGATAATTGACAATATTTCCACTATTATTCATCAGTATAACTAAGGGGTTGTTCAATGCTATCTAGGCACAAAGTTAGTTAACCAAGACGGAATAGAAAGTGAAATGCCTTTAAATACAGTTTCTAGATGGTTTTAATATCAATTTTGTCAAGAGGAACAAATTGTTCATAATTGATTAACTCCCTTACCATTCAACACCACTGAGAAAAAACAGGAGAGAATTATTTATGTATGTTTGATAGATAGTAGTATGTCTGTGGGTGTCACTTAGAAAAGACAAACATATGGCAAGCCTCTCAAAAGATACAGTACCTAAGTTTATCTCACAAAATTCAGTGAATAGAAACAACTTTGAGGTTTACCCATTTCATTGCAATCACATTTAGGTGTCAAGGGAAAGGAGGTACAGGTTTCTAGCTCAGACAGCTATGCATATGAGGCACAAACATTTGATTTTTTTCCCCCACTCACTTATCATTCTTTTTAGACTAGATACAGTTCTATTTGCTATAGCTACAAATACAAAAGCAAACGCACCTCTTTAGGCAGCTTAAGTGCATGTGTGTAGCTGGGTGTTCATGTTTGGAGGATATTATCACTACAATAACCGTACAGCAGTTAGGAGTTACTGGCTCCATTTTCCTTTAGGATACTCAGTAACAAACATTCAGACTGCCCCATACCAAGCCAGTAAGTCTGGTGAAAAAAAAAAATACTTAGCTCTTATATAGCACTTTTCATCAGTAAATCTCAAAGCATTTTACAAAGGAGGTTACTATCATTAACTTCATTTTACAGATGTGGAAACTGAGGCAGAGAGGCAAAGTGACTAGCCTAAGATCACCCAGCAGGCCAGTGGCAGACCCAGGAGTAAAACCAAGGCCTTTTGAGTCCCAGTTGTCTATCCATTAAAGAGTCAGAAAACAAAACACCACACACACACACACACACACACACACACACACACACACACACACATTTTCTGCGGATTCTGCTCACCTTTTCTAGCCACGCATACAAACAATACACTGAAGGCACTGTGGGGAGAGGAGGTGTGCACACACAAATGCTCTCACACAACCTCTGACGGACACTAGTAATGAATATTAGAAGGTACACAAGCCTTTACTATTATAGTAGGAAGTACCTGGCTGAAGGGAACAGAAACGAAAGTGTTAATAGAAACATCATCTCCATTTGCTTATCTATGACAGTCACAGCAGCATGCCCAGCCCTTGGCAGAATTCCTCAGTCATCACTGCAGTTCCACAAAGCCAGAGACAACAGACTGTACCATTCAGTTATCCGGTGCTGCTGTCACCTCTGGGACATCAGAGTCTGCTGCACAAAAGCAACAGGCTGTCAAGCCTGAGGCTAAGGACATTTAGGAGGGGAAAAGCAAAATCAAGACCATACAATGGTAACATGATTCATCAAGAAGAATAATTGTCAGGAGAAGAACGTGTATATGAAGGGTAGTGACAGTCCAATTATTTTGGCTTCATTTCTACCACTTACAATAAGAGCACACATGGCCTTAGCTGTTCCCATGTGTCATCAAATGGATTCTGTTTTAATTGGCTTTCCATACTGGTTTCTTCAGAGGCTTGAGTGTCACCTTCATTTGATCCTGCATTGATTTTCTCTGAAGTTTCCTCTTTCCATGGCTACCATGATCAATTAATGTGCTATAAATAGGTTGGTCAGTTTCTCTTCAGTGTTTTCATTATATTGCACCTGCACTCACTGCCTGATGTTCCTTGTTGTGAGCAATAAGGTGGAGTATATTAATAGGAAAGGTATGAAGATGCCCTCAGGTTTTCTAATGCAAATGTGGAAGTTTTAATCAATAGCTCAATATTCCCAAACAAAAAGCTTCAAGAAAAAATTAAGGTTGGAAGTGGGCCTCAATAGAGTCCAGTTCATGCCCCAAATCAATAATAAACAGTTTCCAAAAAAATCTACCTCTTAAAAAGCCCAAATATTAAGGAAACTGGAAGTGAACAGTTAACGGATTCAGCCAGTTCCTCATTGCCAGATAATTCTCCTCCCCACTCCCATCAGTCACTGTCACTTAACTTTGTCTCCGTTCTGTAATGGAAATATGCTGTAGACGTACACAGTTGGCTTCATATCGTGCTTACATATGCAGTACAGTTTCTGAAAGGACTCTAGTCCCAGGGTCATTAGGTTGAGATCCCCTGGCTTATAGAACTTTTTCTTTCTGAGCCCCTCCCACCCCCGCAAACATGCTCTAAAAACTCCACGGCCCACCTGTGCCACAATAACTGGTTTTCTGCATATAAAAGCCAAAGTTGGCATTAGGGGGTAGCAAGCAGGGCAATTGCCTCGAGACCCATGCCAAAAGGGGCGAAGCTACATTGCTCAGGCTTCAGCTTCAGCTCCAGCTCCAGGTGGCGGGGATCAGGGGCCTGGGCTTCAGCCCCATGCGGTGGGGTTTTGGCTTTCTACCCTGGGCCCCAGAGAGTGCTGGCCCTGATTGGTGGCCCCCCGAAACCTGCTTGTGCCCCGCCAGGGAGCCCCGGACCTCTGGTTGAGAACCACTGCTACAGCCACAGTGTGATGCACTGGTGGAAGAGAAAAATATTTTTATGAATAAAACTGGAGTAGCTTGGTGGTATGCAACGGGTTGATTCAGTCATATTGCCAGTATATGTAAGTGTGTGGTTTCACAAGACTGGGTCTTGATTTTCTGTATCTACTCATTCTAAAAACAAAAACGGTACATCACTAACATTGTAGTACAGTGCATGTGATTATATACTGGAAACAGATTCTTTGATTATGAAATGAAATTGTACAAGCATTTATAATTTAACTGGCTGGATAAGACACTTGTTTCCCCATCCCTTCAAGCCTCCACTACACCTCACCTCCGTGTCCCACAATCCCCCTGCTCCCCTCTGTTCATGTCCATCCACTCTGCCCTAGTTCCCTGCGCTCTCTTCTTCCCTTTCATGTGCCACCAGGCTCCTGACCCCTCTACCATATCCCTAAGGGTATCTACACCACTGCCAGGAGCGTGCTTTCCAGCACTGGTAGACACATGCACTAGCTTTGCTCGACCTAGCACACTAAAAATATCAGTGTAGACAGAGTGAGAGGGGGTAGCAAGGGCTATAAACAGGGCAGGGCGAGTGGAAAAGCCACCCAGAGCACAAAGCTGCAGGGACAGAAAAATGGGGCCATAGGCAACACGTGGGGGTTGGGTAGGTGAGTCATGTGCCCTCCCCTCCCCCCACCCCCGTGATTTTTTATTACACCCTACAACCCAGACAGGCTGTTGGCCCGTTGAGGTGAGTCAGGAGGTGGAGGTGACACTCCCTTTCAGAGCTCCCCTAGGGGCATGTCCCAGTCCGACCTTGCTCCTCTTGGGGGCACACCCCACAGTTTGAAAACCTCTGTGGGGTGGTCCCCCCGAACCTTTAAACTGTGTCCCCGCATTATCAACAGTTACGCGTCACCTCTGAATGGGGTGGAAAAATGAGAAAAAACCAGTAGGGGGTGCAAATATGCCTAGTTACAGCTCTGCGGGCAGCAGCTCGGGTTAGCTGCCTGAGTACAAACCTACCCAGATTCCCCAGCTACATACTTCAGCAGCTGCTCACGACACCACCAGTGCATCCCCCAGCTAGGCTGCTATTTTTAGCACACTAGCTCAATTAGAGCTAGCAAGCGTCAATCCACCCATGCTAGGAAGCAGGCTGCAGTGCAGACATACCCTCAGAGAGCCCCCTTTCAAGACTGAGGAGCATAACACAGTTTTCAGTGAGTTTTAACAAGGTGGCAAGTTTAAAACATTAGTATCAAATTGTCGGCTACAGGTGCCCCAAAATGACTCAAGCTTTTTTAAAGAGGCTAACTTTTAAATCATTTTAACTTGGCAAAGTAGTTATTTACCTGAAAATCCTGTC
Organism: Terrapene triunguis; assembly: GCF_002925995.2. Lineage (NCBI taxonomy): Eukaryota > Metazoa > Chordata > Testudines > Emydidae > Terrapene > Terrapene triunguis. Next base: position 59,533,705 of record NW_020664436.1, read on the forward strand.
ACAGGTGATGTTATAAATTTGATGAATACATACTGAATTATTCCCACAAAACAAAGAGATTGAACCTCTGCGTTAGAAGCATCCCCTCTTTAGAAGTGGAACGCAACCTTACCTGCGGAGGCACTACAGCAGGAAAGCTAGCTCTGACATACGCCACAATGAAGTGACTAGCTCTACTCCATCACTGGAGTGCCAAAAGTGTTCTGAGCGAGATGCTGGTATGCATATTATTCTCAATTCCAGATGGTGGAGATGCATTCAATTTTATCGACTGAAGTACACTGCAAATTCTACCCTTGGATTTACGCACACAGATCTCACTGACTTCACCGGAAGGCACATGTAGGTGTCTGAAGGGCAGATTTTGTGCATGTCATAGCTCCGTTTAATCCTCAGATCCTTGTCAGCGGTGCTCTTTTGGAGTCTTGCTTGATATTTGGAGATTGGATACTATCTCATGCACCGTGCTGTGGCTTCAAGTGCAGACTCATTTGATATATGCACACACATGCTTGTAGACATCTGGATAGCACTAACTCTAGCTAACACTGCAAAGTAATCTCCATTAGTTGGCAGCCTGTTTTCACATGCTCCTTGCTTTCCAAAACATTTCAACTTTGGGACTGAAACATGTAAGGTGGGAAATATAGGCAAAGCCTCACTGGCCTTTATTTAAGTTATGGGAGATATCAGAAAAAAATTTAAAAGGTACTTTTCCTACCCTGCATAGCAACAATATTCATACTGAGTCACAGCTGTTTGTTAATTAAATATTTGGATCTATGCAGGAAGTGAGGGGAAATTGGTTTCCAGACATTCAGGTGGTGTATTATGTCACAAGTCAAAGTGTGAACATTTTAGGAAGAGAACATATTTCCCACAACAATAGGGTCCCTACAGTTTTCATTACATGTTGCAAATGCGAGGCTTGCAGTTCTATTTTAAAGATTATGGTCCAGTTCCTCAACTGCTGTTAAGTCACCATGGATCCATTGACTGGGGTGACTGCTGCCGGACTGTGTTCAGTTCTGGTGCCCACAATTCAAGAAGGATGATAAATTGGAGAGGGGTCAGGTTCAAAGAAGAGCCATGAGAAAACATAAAGGATTAGAAAACCTGCCTTATAGTGATAAGCTAAATAGATTGAGCTCATTGAGTCTAACAAAAAGAAGGTTAAGGGATGACATGATTACAGTCTAAGTATCTACATGGGGAAAATATTTAATAATGGTCTCTTCAATCTGGCAGAGAAAGTTATAACATGAATCAATGTCCGGAAGTTGCAGCTAGACAAATTCAGACAGGAAACAAGGCGTAAATTTTTGCCAGTGAGGTTAATTAACCACTGGAACAATTTACCAAGGGTTATGGTGGATTCTCCATCATTGACAATTTTTAAATCAAGATTGGATGTTTTTCCTCAAAGGTCTGCTCTGGGAATTATTTTGGGGAAGTTCTATGGCCTGTAATCTGATCTCCTGTAGAACACATGATCATAACAGTCCCTTCTAGCCTTGGAATCCAGGACTTCAATGAGGCTACACCAATTACAGCATCCGAGTATTGAATCCTCTATATCCTTCCAAAGATACAACCTTGACAGATGGGAAACTATCTCCAGACAAACAATAAAATCTTGTGCTTGTATAATGCTTTCCATCAGAGGATCCCAAGTGCACTTAGCAAACATTAGTTAAATGACATTGCAGTATTTACTGTACGGTAGTAGCTCGTAGCCAAATTTAAATTAGCTTAGACGGGATCACTCATGTGAGCTCACTACTTGCTAAGAGACTGTAAACAAGGAGTGAAGACAAATAGTAGTGATGGGGGGGGGGGAATATACAGCTGGGTATTACAGGATTACATATGCAAATAGAGCATGTCACAGAAAAGGGTAATAAAAGTTCACCTCTGATATGGTCACAATTGGATGCTGGGCATCACAGTACCAGAAATATTAATAAACTAGACTGAGTTTCAGAGAAGAGCCCCAGAAAGTGATCAGGCAGCTGTACTTATATGAGGAAAGATTTAAAGAGCTAACAATGTAGCTTGCAGATAATAGGGGCGGCGGTAGGGAGGTTTCATAACAGTCAAGAAATATCTGAAAGATGTTAAACACCACAGATGGTAAAGAACCATTTAGGGTGGTTCTCAGATTCATGGATAGTGTCAAAAGGGACCATGGTGATCATCTATTCTAATCCCCTGCATAACACAGGCCATAGAAATTCACCCAGCAAATCCTGCATTGAGCCCTATCACTTGTGCTGCAATACTTGGGGGTATAAGTTGAAGTAATGGGATGAAGTTATGGAAGAGAAAAAATTAGGATGAATATCAGAAAAAAAATTGAAACAATAAGATGTCTTAAGTTGTGGAATGGTCTCAAGGGACATGGAAAACCCATTGCTGAGGATGAGAGCTGGTCAGGAATTTTCAGATGAAAATATTTTTTCACTGGAAAATGTCAGTGTGTCAGAACCAGAGTATTTAATGGGAATGTGCCAGTTTCAACAAAACTGGTGTTTGTTAGGTTTCTCAGGTCCAAGGTGGAATTTCTGGCCAGGGAGAAAGCAAGCCCCAGAATTGCCAATAGCTCAGTGGTTAGGACACTCACCTTAGACAAGAAAGGCCCAAGTTAAAATCCCTGAATAAGAAAGAGCAGGAGCTTGACTCTGGTTCTCCCACATCCCAGGTGAGTACCCAAAACACTAGTCTAAGTGGCTATTCTGGAGACACTTTCCCATTTTTTCCCCCAGCTCTACTTGGGCCTTCTAAAATCAAGACAATAGAAACTATAATGCAGGAAATAATTCTGTATTGGCAGGAAGGTTAACCGGATGATCTAGAACAGTGTTTTGATCTCCGTGAGACAGCAAGACCCTCATTCACACAGCACTTAATATGTTTAAATGCTTTGCCAAAAGTGGATGGACAGAAGCTCATGCTAAAGTGTTTTGCTCAATTGGCAGAGGTTACCTGGGAATTCAGTGGCACAGCCAGGAATACACCCACTGCTCTTGTTTCCCAGCCCTGAGTCTGAACCGTAAGGACGACTTCTTCCAATACCAGCAGCACCCCATCCACCTCAATGAAAGGTGAACTTGATGGCCTAATCAGGGCCATTTGTTTGCTACCATTATTCAGCCTAGGCAATCTGTGCTTTAATTTGTTCAACCAGAGAAGTGAAACATGGTTAGAGCTTAACATTGGCTAATGTAGAGGTAGTTTTCAAGTGCAAGTATGAAATGTTTCCAATATTGATATTGTTTGAAAAATGGACATTGTTCTCTGGAAGTACAGCTGATGAAGAGCCACGGCAACAGAATAGTTTCATTGGCTTCCAACAAGCCAAGACTGCTTTTCATAAGTAAAAAAGAAACTCCAGGTAAAATGCTGCTTCCTCTTCAATTCCCCTCACCCCATCTCCCAAATGCCACCAGAGCCTAAGGCGAAGTGTGCTTAGGTAGGTTTTCTGGATGGTGCAATGAAGGAACCGGCAGTAGATAAGCTGTGACAAGTTACTTAGGAAACTCAGCTCCAAGTTGGTATTGCAGACTCAGCTTATTGCCTCTCATACAAATTGGTTCAAGTGTCTGCACTTCGTTAAGCCAGCTGTGACAATGTTCACCCACCTTTGCCAAGTACTTTGAGAGCTACAGATGGAAAAGTGTTATTAGCTACTACAGTTTTAGATGTTGTAATTAAGGATCAGAAAGGTTCAACAGCTTGGTTGGGAGGCCCTGTGGGTTACACACTGACTGTGCAGCTAACTAATGTGGGTTCTAGCCTTGGCTCTGATTCTTAATTTACTACGCTATTTTATTGACACTTAGAATGACTGTAGGGTGGCACTGGGCATACCCACTTTTTGGTGGGGGCTTAAGGGGGTGAGGGGGTAGCTACACAGTGAACATGCCGATCATGTACCAATGTGCTTTGACTAAGATAAGGGTTGTTCCCGAGGATCTCTATCATAGCCAACACAGCCCACCCCTTTATCAAATCGGACACATTCCATTCTATTCCCTTGAGTTTTGTTGGGGGGAGGGGGGTTTAAGAAAAAAAAGTGAAAAGGTTTTAAAAAAATTCTGGGAAATTAAGAAGCCAAAACCTTCATTTGACAAAAACATTAAGGCTGCTGAGTGACATCATTTACAAAACTCAAACACTTAAAAGCAAGGAAATGAATAGTTAAGATAATCATAAATCTTATATTGTCTATATAACACATTATCAAACCTTTAAATATGTTTATTTCATCACATGCTTGCTGCTGAACTTACTTTGATGATGATGATCATCATCATCATCAGAAGCAGCTCCCCACAGACTAGGACACACTAACTCAAAGCAGCACCAGACCCTGCCAGAACAACAGAAGCAAAACCTGCAGACATATCGCCACTGCTAAAATGATTAACACACCTTTCAAGATCCATGGGTCCTATGCACGCCTATCACAACATGTGTTGTCCCTCATCCAATGCACTGAATGCGCCAATAATTATGTGGGTGTTAGAACAACGCTTCCTCAGCTCTTGTCCCCTAAGTCAGCCATAAAAATGTTGGTATACTGTGGAGCCATGCGGGTACCCACAGCAGTCCCGCTGACTTGAAGGTATAAATTGTCCCCAAATCTGAAATAGTTGTGGGTGAGGACAAAGTCAAAGTTCAGCCACCAGGTTTGCTGTGATAGTGTCGGGGATGCTATTCCTGACAGCTTGTAGTACATCTTTGTGTGGAATGTTCGCATAGAGAGCTTCTACATCAGACATGGGCAAACTACAGCCTGCGGGACCATCCTGCCCGGCCTCTGAGCTCCCGGCCGGGGAGCCTAGTCCCCAGCCCCTCTCCCACTGTCCTCCCTCCCCTGCAGCCACGCTGCCGCGTGGGCAGCATTCTGGCCAACCGCTCCCGCTGGGCAGCATGGGGAGCGCGGCTGGCTCTGGCCGGGTGTCACAGCTGCGAGCTTCTGCTCCTGGTAAGGGAGCGGGGGGTAGGGGAGCAGAGGGTCCTAGGGGGCGGTTGGATGGGGCAGAGGTTCGGGGGGGGCAGTCAGGGGATGGGGAACAGGGAGGGTTGGGAGTGGGAGTCCCAGGGGGCCTGTCAGGGGGCAGGGATGCGGATAGGGGTTGGGAGGGCAGTCGGGACAGGGAGCAGGGAGGGTTGGATAAGGGGGTGGGATATCGGGGGGCAGTTAGGGGCAGGGGGTCCCAAGAGATGGTGGACAGGGGACGAGGAGCAGAGGGCGGTTGGATAGGGGGTGGGAGTCCAGGGGGGGGCTGTCAGGGGTGGGGGTGTGGATAGAGGGTGGGAGTCCCAGGAGGGGGTGGTCAGGGGACAAGGAGCAGGGGGGATTGGATGGGTTGGGGATTCTGAGGGGGGCAGTCAGGGGGCAGGAAGTGGGAGGGGGCAGATGGGGGTGGGGGCCAGGCTGTTTGGGGAGGCACAGCCTTCTCTACCCGGCCCTCCATACAGTTGTGCAACCCTGATGTGGCCCTCAGCCCAAAAAGTTTGCCCACCCCGTTCTACATCCATAGTGGCTAGGATGGTGTATTCTGGTCTCTGGTCACTCAGACCTGGTCCTCAAAGGAAACCCACACAACACTTTCAAAAGACGAACCTGGGGGCTTAAATTCATAACTTTGCTAAATACTAAAAATTATGATCTTTATAAAAACACTGGATTTATGGCTTATTATAACAATCTGTAACGCACTAACTCCCCTTTTTATTTTATAAACAGGGTTATTAACAGGCCACTTCATCTTAAATAGTCCCTTACAATATGTGCTAACTACTTATGCTAAATTGTTTGATCTTGTATTTAGCTGTGACACTTAGTACCTTTCCCAGACCGGAAGAAGGGCCGTGTTGCTTGAAATCATCGCTCTCACCAACAGAAGTTGGTCTAGCAAGAAATATTACCTCACCCACCTCGTCTCTAAAAAGAATGGTAGCACTCTGAAAGCTTCTCAGAAATCTGAAGCAATAGTAATAGGGCATTAGTAATAGGCCAGAGGAATGAGTTGCTGCACAGAGGGTAGGTCAGATGGTGAAAAGTTGGTGACAAATGGAACTTACTACCTGGGTATCACCACCAAATGGGTAGCATAGCTGCTTCATTTGCTGTTAGAGACCTGGGTACACTAAAGCTGGCCTATTTTTTTAACACAGACTTCCTAGATTTCACTGGGTCATCTGGTCACAATTGTGCAAAGTACTCTTTTTTTTTTTCCTAACAGGAAAGAAAAATCATACAAATAGAAATATATATATCAATAAAAATGTCAAGCAGGCCACATACTGTGAGAAAGGGAAACCAAGACTGAAAGTTTGTTACTGAGAAGGTATGGCTTCTCCTGACTGACTAAAGATATTGAATTGCAACATATTCTAAGCTCATTGCCTACATAGGCTATAAGCAGCACCTGACATTCAGATCAGTAATTTTGTGGTCTCACTGGCCCATGGAAAAGTATTAAAGCATACAACTGTGTCTATAACTGGTATGACCACAACATAACAGCACTGATAAGGCAAGAGAGCCGTGCACAGAAGGCAATTAATTAACACCATAATATACATGTGCCAGGAGTCAGCAAAGTGCTAGATTACAAGCCAAATTGTATTTCTTTGAGTCCACAGTATTAGATCCATGTAGCACCTTGGCCACCACCACCACCTCTATTTCCCCTTCAGCAGGGCCTCTTTAAGAACTCACTCAGTCACCTTCTCAGCCCAAAATACACTAATTTACCCTTCACCAGGTTGGCAACACTTTGTCAAAAACGGAACTAAAAAGTCCCAAAACAAACACAAAGTCGTTTCCTGAGATTACTGTCAGGCCTCCAGCCATCCCAGCTACTTCTCCCAACCACACAACCCCCTTGCTGCTTCCTGATGCCTTTTAAATTTGAATCACCTGATTCATCTTAGATGGGGCTAACCAGGGCTAGCTTAGCCCCAGGCTCTCCAGCCCAAGGACAAGCCATCCTGTTACAATCCAGTTAGACTTTGTGGCAGCATAAGTGTAGAAAGTGAAGAGGTGTTTAAAGAAGAAGCTATGTGGTAGATCTAAAGGTTCCAATCTTGTTGATGACCGATAAGGGTGTCCTTATAACGCTATGTGATGGACCTTCTGGGTTTTTTTCAGTTTGATTTTTTAAAACCTAGGAAATTTCACCCTCCAAAATGTTAAAAAAACATTATTAATGTTGCAAAGTCAAGCATTCAGAAGTTACAAAATCTCAGAATTCAGTTAAATGTTAAGTCGTCTGAAAAATCAGGTCGTAGGCATGTTATATGGGGCACCCAAAATTAATGGGAACTTTTGACTTTAATCTCTCTTTGCCTTTGTTTCCCATCTGCAAAATGGGGATGATGCCTGCCTCTCATCCCCTCCCCTTTTGTGAAGATTTGTGCAGATAAATTCATTAATATTTGTGAAGCACTCATGCTATAGTGATAAGTGCCATGGAAAAGCCCCTAAGTTTGAATAGTGTGCAGTAAATAAGTCAAAGAATTTTCCTCTAGGGCAGATTGGCAGAGGCCCTGGGGTTTTTTTTTTTTTTTTGCCTTCCTCTGCAGTGTGGGGCACGGGTCACTTGCTGGAGGATTCCCTGCACCTTGAAGTCTTTAAACCATGATTTGAGGACTTCAATAGCTCAGACATAGGTTAGGGCTTTGATACAGGAGTGGGTGGGTGAGATTCTGTGGCCTGCGTTGTGCAGGAGGTCAGACTAGATCAGTGGTTCCCAAACTTTAGCAATCTGTGAACCCCTTTCACTAAAATGTCAATTCTCATGAACCCCCTCCTAAAAATGAATATTTCCAGGGATTTTCTCCTTTACCTGAGTATAAAATTATAAAAGCAGTGATCTTGGAAATATAAAATTTGTTTTTGACATGCTTATTATACAATTATTAATTATTATTTATCATTACCATATTTTTATTACATTATGAAAACGGCAACACTCTTCCAAGATCTCACTTTTGTAGCTTGTATCACTTTGAATAAGCCTGTTATAAGACAAGGCTCCTATGTTTCATCAAAGAGTATCAGATGTAAGACAGCATGAAGGTATTTAAGAAGCCAACTCAAAGAGTTCCTCCTACACAAGCATTCAGGTCTTGAGCAGTCCAGGCAAACAACGCACGTTACAACAAAGCTTAAACTTGTTCTTCATAATAATTTTAAAAACAATACTAGCTGTCTATTTAATTTTAAAAAGAGCAAAAAAAAATCCACCTCCTTTTCCATTTCTTATAAGGAGTCTTGAAGTTTAAATCTCCTCAGTGTGATAGATAGGCCTTGCTTTGATCTGCTTAGCTCTTGGAAGTCCAGGGGCTCCAGGCTGCTGGCCCCGTGCTGCCAGGGATCCCTAAGGACAGCTCTGTCCACCATTAGGGATTTTTTTCCCCAAGAACCCCCTGTAACATTTTATGAACCCCCAGGGGATCACGAACCCCAGTTTGGGAACCACTGGACTAGATGACCATAATGGTCCCTTCTGACCTTAAAGACTACGATTCTATGAAGTCATGGGGCCTCACAGTGAATGAGGAGAAAACAGAATATTGAATAACCACTCATTCAGAGAGCAACATCCACCTGTTTAAGGAATAAGGTAGTGGACCTGTGCAAAACCAGTATATGATCATGTAATGAAAGACTGTCTCATAATGCATATGCACAAGGGGACTGAATTAAGGTGGCATGGACAATCTTCAATCTGGCACTTCCTAACTTTTGAGTGCTTGACATATTTCTATATTATACACACAAAAATTAAGTGGCGAGAGTGTGACCAGGTCTACACTATCAACTTAATCGATATAACTACGTTGCTCAGGGGTGTGAAAAATCCACACCCCTGAGCGATGTTGTTATACTGATCTAAGCCCCCAGTATAGACAGCGCTATTGACCAGAGGACTTGTCAACACAGCTACCGCCTCTCATGGAGGTGAATTAACGACGCTGACAGGAGAAGTTCTCCCGTCGACATAGTAGCGTCTTCACTGAAGCACTGCAGCTGCAGCGTTTTAAGTGTAGACCTGCCCTTAGTCAAATGCTGATTGATATTGCAAAATAAAAATCACACACTAAATCCAAACTTTCCAAAAACAAGAGAAAAAAACCCCACACAAATAAAACACACACAGTGCTCTTAGTCTCTCGTATACCTTGTGCCACAGGGTCACTTTATGCCATTTCTGTTCAAAGCATAACAACCCAACCTGCATCTTTGCTCTTTGTCCTCGCAGCCCAGCTTACACACAGGCTGTTTATTTTAGCACACTGTTTCACATATGGGGCTTGCTTGTCCTCCCACTTATACTGATGCAAATCCAGAGTAATTTCAGTCAAGTCCATGGAGCTCCACCAGAGTAAGTGAGGGGAGAATCAGGATCACAGTGTTAGTTCTAACCATTCGCTTATGTGGTAGTAGGCTGAGCACCGGTTAAGGCACTTCAAGAATTAGATCAAAACTTGACCCAGCACTACACAATTCCTGCAAAGCTAGCAATATCCAAGTGAGTAAAATGCAAAGCTAAGGTTGTTCTTTTGTTTTATACAAGTAATGAAAATGTTTAAATAATTAAAATCAGGGGGAAAACAAAGAAAAGGAATATATGGCCTTATAAAAGCAAAGCACACTGCCACAGGGGTGAGTCATAGGTATTTTTCCATAAAGATTACTGCTTGCGTTCAAGTGAGCAATTATTTCACAGATTACAGTTTTTCATTTTAACAATCATTAAAGACCACAGAAAACAACTGGCAGTTGTGTAGTGTCCTTCACAACGTCTCTGGGTAGAATGCTCTAAAATTATCAGCAACAATAGCAGCTGTAAATTACAGTAAATATATAGGGTCTCAATCCTCCAACATGCCGAGCACTTTGGATCCTGATTCAGAAAATACTTAAGCACCTATTTAACTTTAAGCCGGGGCACAGTCCCAGTGAAGTCAGATGTGAAACCAAAGCGCCCTGCACCTTGCAGGATCAAGTACTAGGGCGTGATTCTACTGCCATTGAAGTCAATGACAAAACTCCTGTTGTGGGAGCCAGGGCAGGCCCATAGTTCATTAGCCCTGTCCCAAATGATGAGGCAACCCAATTATCTCAAAAGGTGAAAATGTCCCTATTTTAAACAAATGTGCCTTTTCTGTTTGCTTTGAATATGCAGGTTTTCAACCTGGAGTCAAGGAAATAGAGTAAGGAGTGAAAAAGGGAACCTTACCTGAAGGCCCTCTATGGCTAATCTCAGCATGCTTGGTGTGAGTTTGGAGGCCTGCTTGAAGGTGAAGTTGCTCCAGTCTATAATCAAAACAAATCCATTCACTTGAAGTTCAGGATCTTCAATCATGGCTTCTAAAGAAAGAAGTATGGCACGCAAAATATCCACCAGTGTGTACCTGTCAATAATAGAGGGTGAACTGGGTTAGGCTAACCAGAAGGGAATGATGAGGGCATGCAAAAACATGAGTTAGAAAACTTCTAACCATTTCCTTTCATGTTATTTATCAAACATGTACACCAAAGGATGGATTTTGATTTTATATTTGCCATATAGGTATCCTCGGATAAAATTAGCTATCAAATATAAGCAGAAAAAATATAAACTGCCAAAGCAAATGTAAATTTTCCCATAGAAAGTGACAACCTTCTGAGCTGCCTAATTATTTTCCCATTTATCAAATGTATATACTGTAAGATCTGTGCAAGTTCTATTGTTTTAAGATCATAGTTGCATGGACGACTATTACAGTCCAACACTAGAAATATGCACCCAATTTTCCCTGGCATAACTTTCCAAAGATAGAGATTACAACTCCCCAGTCTTCAACTGCTAACAAAAGGGAATTTCAACACCTCTCTCTCTCTCGTTATTGTTTACTCTCAGATCCATACAGTACACTGTAGCATTTTCAAAGCACAACAAAAGAGTCTCTTCATGAAAACAAAAAAAGAAACACACCACTGCTTGGAACTTCTCTGGTTAAAGGCAATGTCAGCCTACTAAGATTTAATTAATCGCCTTCTGAGTACTTTTTACCCCCTAGCAAGGCAGTTTCAATACTCAATTTAGAATCTGATGATCATTTTCATCCGCTACGTTCCACATTAAATTTTAGTACAGAGAGATTGCATAATGTGTGCATGCTGCATCTAAAAATAGAAATAGTACATAATGATGTATTTTACACACACATAAATATAAAGATTCCTATATAAATAAACATGTAATAGAAATTATAATTCCATGCTGGTCTCACTACCTAAATTTGGCCATAGCCTAGTATGGCCTATAAAAACTGTGGACTTTCCAGAGTAGGTTGCTAAAAGGTTCTTCCTTATTCCAAGGAGGTTCTTCCCTTGTAATTATTCTGCCAGCTGAACACTACTGGTAAAGGCCCCAGGTCTGCAAAGAGATCTGCTAGCAAACCAAAAAACAAACTGGGGAAAATGGTAAGCATGTTTCATGAAAAAAATTGAAAGAAATTAAACATTTTTCATTTCATTCCATTATTTTCATGATTTTTTTTTATTTTAAAAAATTTCATTTTGAAATCTTTCCCATTGATTTGTCAAGATACATCCCACTCTCTATTATATGTTAAAACTTTTCCCCTTTTTCCCCTGCTGGTAAAAAGCGGGCATGGTAGTAAGAGAAACTTGGGGAAAAACCCAATTTCTCTCTCTCTCTCACTTTGTTACTTTCTCCTTCTTTACTTACAATGGAAACTTTAAAAAGGGGAAAGGTGGAATTGCCTTATAATTTACAAATGAAAGATTGCAAAAGGATGAAATTTTTCAATTTTTGTCAAAAATTTTCTTTATTTTTGATTTAAAGTTTCCATAAAGTGAAATTTTCCATGGAAAAAAAAGTCAGTCTTTGAAACTCCATTTTTGATGCAAAATGGTCAAAACCATTTCGACCAGCTGTACACGAACTCTTACACCCCTATGTGTCCTATTGGAGTCAGTGGGGCTCTACATGACCATAGGAGCTGACTACAGCAGATCCCTTTGCAGGACTGCTTTCAGCATTCCAAAGCCACCCATAACTGGCCACTTTCCAGAAGCAGTGTGATAGACTCCACCCAGCCTAACTGTCATATATGACATTCAGTCAAAGAGGAAACATTTAAAAATAAAAAAGGAACCTGAGCTGTCAGCTCTATCCCAAAGCTCAACTGGAGGGAAAAAGACTCATCAGCTCAAAGAGGTCTCTCCCACGTAAGGTGTGTGTACAGGAAACTCTGTGAGCATTCTTCAGCTCCAGTATAAACCACAGAGTAGACCAAGCACCAAGTTTTTACCACCATGTCATCAAATCCTGTGTGTCAGATAGACAGACAGATAGATAAATATACATATATGTTAATCTGAGACATCATGAATCCTCCTATGTAGTCCTCTCCTAACCCCACCACTGGAAAGGAGTGCAGGACACCCAAATCAAAGTGGTCTTGAAAACACCCAGTACAGTCTATATTGCACTGTTGCTAACAAGAGCACTAAAAGAACCCCCACTTTTTTTCTACTGTAGAAGCAGCTGCAGCTCTCTTGTTTGGGAGCATGTGAGCTCCATCACTTTGACAGAGTGCCCTGCACTCCTTTCCAGTGGTGGGGAATGGAAGAGACACAAGCATACTCTTCCACAGGCACACTAACTTGTATTAGAGATTATCAGAAAAGTCAAAATTTGGATGAAAGAGAGAAAATAGTCCATAAAAATGTTCACCAAAAACGTTATCTGACTAGCTGTAGTACATAAGGTATTTAAAGATGGCTAGGGCCTCTCTCTCCTCCACTGGGGCCATGTATTGGGATTATGCCATCCTTAAAATGGTAGGCACTCCTTTGGTTTACAGAATCCCACCTGAATGTCGGGAGCTCATTTACATTAAACGCCAAGATGCTGCCCAAGTCCCCAGTGGGCTGAGCTGGGTTTGCGGAGATTTTTTGTTTTCATTCGAGGGGACAGACAACATTTCTTCTGAACACATTAGTCCGTTACAAAGCGAGCCTGTCGGGGATCCAGAATGTCACATATATATTGTTTGCTGGATCAGACCCTTAAGCTATCATAACATAGAGAGTGAAATCCTGACCCCGCTGAAGTCAATGACAAAATTCCCATTGACTTTAATGGAGCCAGGATTTCACCCATAGTGTTGAAGGAGCTGTGATTCTATAGGGCTAGATTCTGAAACCCTTACTCACATTGTATAGTACCTTATTCCATAAAAAGTCCCATTAAGGAGGTACTCAAGGTGGTATGGGTCTCAGAATTTGGCCTATAATAAACTTATAATTTCATGGTTCTCAGCTGAAAAAGGCAAGGATTTCTCCCTCCAATGAAGAAGACAAAAAGAATAATGATTAACTACCAGAAAATGCTTTCATTTGCTATCAGGAGAAGACACCCAATTTATCCATGAAATAAAATAAATCAAGTTAGAACCATTCAGGGACCTGTCCATGTTAAAAACAACAAAAAAACCACCCTTGAAAAGAAATTGCGTGAAAATAGAAGATAAGCTATCTTACCCTGGCATTTTGATTATCTATACTGGGCTTTCTTTCTTGATTTTGCTATATTACTTAAGTGAGCTACATTGCTGAAAACCACAAAAGACAGAAAAATACATTATAGGCAGTGCTTAATTCGGCTGAGCCCTGGTACCTCTAGGCTTGGCAGTTCATAGTCCCAGCACCCCTGGCATACCAGCCAGCAGCTGCCACTCTCTAGCCACCCAGCTCTGAAGGCAGCACCACTGCCAGCAGCAGTGCAGAGGTAAGGATGGCAATACACCATACCATGCCATACTTCTGTGCTGCTGCTGGCGGTGGTATTGCCTACAGAGCTGGGTGCCCAGCCAGTGGCCACCATTCTCTGGCCACCCAGCTTGAGCCCCGGCACCTCTTTTATTACAAATTAAGCACTGATTATAAGCCATTTAATGCAGCTTTTACTTTGAGCAAATGCTGAGGCTACCCAGAAATCTAAACCCAACATGATAGAGGAAATCTTAGGTGTTGCAAATTGCAAGTTGTGTATTAAAGTCAAAGCAGAAAAGCTCTATAAAATGAAATACGAATAATGGAGCTATATTACAGTTGTTACATAGCGCAGTTATTTGCATAAAGACTCATCTCTAGTCCACTCTGCACAATATGTGAGACCTATAGAAACTGAAGTCCCTTCACAGGCTTGTGACAGTCTTCTCCTGCTATACAATGAACCATAACACGTGCTCCATTCTCATCTGAACTTGAAGTCTGAGTATGGGTGGTAGAAAATTACTTGCCACTGAGAAATGCAATTTTTTTTTTTAAAAACTACATACCCAGTAGCCAACAAACTAATCCAAGTCCCACGCAACAACATTCTGTCTTTACATATTTCCTAGTGTTGTGGAACATTTTCCAGGGACTTACTAGGAAATGTAACAGAAGGTAGAGCTGGATAACTATTTTGTTGTTGTTAGTCAAATCATGGGATTACATTTCTTTTGACCTTCTTTCTCTCTAATTTCATTTACCATCTTTTTATCCTCTCTCCTTATTCCAATCTTTCTTCAGTCTCCTCTTTCCATTGCAGATTGATTGATAAATACACACACACACACACATTCATTCCTTACAGCCCCACCCCGTTCCTGTTTTATGTTTTCCCCTTATTAGTTGTTGTCTTTTTCCTGACCCCTCCTTTTCTTTCTTGATTCTCTCTTCTTCTTTCTCCCTTCCCATTGCTTGCCTACTCTCTCCTTTTCTTGTCATTGCCCCAATCAATGCTTCCTCCTACCCAGATCCTATGAAAAAAAACCTGACTTTGGTGCCACACTGGTCAAGCATTGTTCAAAAACAGGTGCACTAGTCTAAATTGATTAAGCTCTATTTATATAAAAATTTGACATCAAAAGTGTTATATAAAGAGATGCAAAAGGGAAGCTAACTAATGGGAATTTTGAGTCTTGGCTTATATTTTAGTGTTCTGCAGACACCCAATTTTACAATTTTTTTATATAAAATTTCTTTGATTTCCTTGGATTTATAAAAGCCTCACTAGGTGCCCATCCTACCCCCTGGGTTGTACTGCTGAGATCCATGTGCAGAGAAATGTCACAAAGCAAAAATAAAAAGTAGCATTAACTGCAAGCACTAGCACAACATATAGCCAGAATGAGATGAGATCAGGGCCAGCACTTCCACTAGGCGACCCTAGGCGGTCACCTAGGGCAGCAGGATTTGGGGGCAGCATTTTGCCGTCCTCGGCGGCAATTCGGCGGCGGGGGTCCTTCCGCTCCGCATCTTCGGGGCGCTTCAGCGGCGGGTCCTTCACTCGCTCCGGGACCAGCCGCCGAAGTGCCCCGAAGACAAGGAGAGGAAGGACCCCCGCCGCCGAATGCTCTGAGAAGGAGTGCTACTGCCTAGGGCAGCAAAAACCCTGGCGCCGCTCCTGGATGAGATTTGTTGCAGTTGCTGGTTTTTAACTACTGCCATTGTACAGCGTGAAAGAAAGAAGCCATCATTTTATTCCATCTATCTGCATAAGTTATAGCCATTGGCCAGCTCAGTGTGTATGCTAAGTAGCATGTGCCCATTCTTCACAGCAAGACCCAAAGACTTCAGCAGTTTAAGTCATTTTGACCTCCAGGCCTTTGAGCTTTTAGGATGTTTGTTTATTGAGGGGACACAGAGTGCTTTATTTTCCTCTGACCCCAGTTTTCAAACAATTGCTACAGTGGTTTCAGGCAAGCGAAGTGCATTGTGTCTGATTTGCTATAATGTATGGCTTTACAGTAACCTAGAGCTGACCTGCACCCCACTACTGGAGAAATAAATCCTGTTTTATTAGTGGCTGACTTCAGTCACACTTTTTCATATAGCCTCTCACATGACATATTGTAGCTAGTCGTGTGTAACTAATTCTTTTATATAATCTAGAATTCACTATTAACTGTATTTAATGCCTCCTATTTATACAACCATGATTTATACAACTGTTTATATAATATTTTTAGCCTAGAAAAACATATCAGTAACAAAGCTGGAAACAGGTGATCATGTACTGAATGAATACTGTGGGCTAGATTCACGAAAAGCATCACAATGTCCAATTTTTAGGCACCTAGGAAATCATTGGGATACACAAGGCCTGAGTTAGGCACCCAGGCTTACTATACAATGAATGGGGAGAGACAGGTGCCTAAGAATGTGATTCAAAAAAGCCAGCAAGCTAGGCAGCGCCTTGCCTAAACTAGCCAATGGGAGATGCTGAGGAAAGGGGTGTGTCCTAAGCCCCACTCCCCTCACAGAATTCAGCACCTAAATTTAGGCTGGAAGGAAGCGGCTCTCTTAGCTTGGGATGCTCAGCTGTGAATCCTTGCTTAGAATTAGGTGCATGTGGCATTTTTTTTTGCAAGCAGCCGGGGATGGGGACGTGGGGTGGAGAGGAGGAGGAAGAGGAGCGAGCAACCTGTGCCCTGGCTTCATCCTCATACAACAACTGAGGCTAGAGAGAAGACAGCTAGCTCACTGGTGGCAGAAATCTCACGTCAAATCAAATCACCTATGGCAGTTGTTTTTAACATCTCATGCCACGGTTATGTGGGAAGCAAAGTAGAGTTTCTTTGCCTTTACCATAGCATCTGTTAAATCTTGCATCAGCTAGTTCCCATTTGTTTTGAATAGCAGACAGTCTGGTTCCTCTGAGAGGTCATATTAGCTCTCTGGCTGACATGAGTCCCTACCATTATGAGGAAGTTTTGTGTGGATTCAGTCTGCTTCTGTGGATGCAAAGTGGAATCTGGGTCTCCGCTTGAGTTTAGGTCAGTGTAGCTTCCTAAGGCACTAGATGTGTTGGGAATATATCATACCACAACCTTTTCAAACCATGTCCATCCTGGCTGGTGAAGGCTTCTATTAAAGAAGCTGTCGTACAGTCACTGCTCAAAACAAAAACAAAAACAAACAAACAAAATCACTTCATTCTGGCAGTCTCTAGCATCCAGAATCTAATCTACCGTTCTTGGTTAACATTTTTAGAAGGTTTTGGCAAGACAATTCAACTACAAGAGATGCCTCAGATCCCCTTGACTCTTGACAATCCAGGTACAGGTGTGGGTACTAACAAAAGAGGAGAGCTCATAAAAATCAGCTAAAGATAAAAATCTTTTGGTTTATGTCTATTGTGTTAGTACCCAGAAGCCTCAATCAGGATAAAAAAGCCTACTGTGTTAGATGTTGTACAAAACATAGGAAAGTATAGCATTTGCCCCAAAGATCTTACAGTTTTGATCTTCTGGATTTGCCATTAATAACTGAAGTAACAAACTTCTATTATAGTGTTTTCATTAATTATAATTCATATCTGAAAGAATATTATTTCACACAGAGTGACCTTAATATCCAAGTAGCATTACTATTTATTTGCATCATTATTTTGTCATTTGGTTCAATTTATGGCTTGAAAAATCCACTTGCCAACTCATCTGTGGTGACTAGGGAGTTGCAAAGTGGGATGAGCGATTAGTGTTTGCAGAATTTAACCTGTCATTTAAAAAAAGTTTCTAACACGTATGGTTTTGAAAACAACCTTTTGAATGTGAAACAGTGCAGTGTCTTGTTCCTAAGTCTGCAACAGACAGCTCCAGTGCCTTTGACTCTGCTTATAGATTCCCCATTCAACAGCAGAGTAAAATTAACAAATCTGGTCAATTTCACTGCTGATATTCAGAACCCTGCAGACAGCTGTGAAACTGACAGGAACCGTGCCAATTTTATTCTGCCCTTCTTGGGAAAGCTCTGAGTGGTAGTTGAAGCAAAGATTAGTGATAGTTATCTGGGAAGATATCCCCCAAAAAAATCCAAATGGTAGTGCAGGATGAGGATCCAAAAAATATAAATAAATAAATAAGCAAGCCCTCATCCATTGCAATAGCCAGAAAATTGATTAGAAGGGGTAAGGTAATAGAGATCCTTGCCCCCAAATGTCAAAAGACTATGCGCCGGGGAGGAGGGAGGAGCAGAAGAGAAGAGAATCTCCCTTCCAGCAACCAGCTGGAGGCATAAGAAAGATAAATTATACACCTACTATCCAAATGTAATCATATACCTCCAAATCAGAAGTGAATATGAAAGATTGAGCCCCCACGTACGATCCAGGCACAGCCCCTGGTAGGACCCCCATCATTTTTTCCCTACCCATCTGCTGAGAGGTGTTGGACTGCTCACTGAAACATTCCCCTTAGCCCTTGCATTAGAACCTCCCCCGTCTTTTATAAGCTTCTGGTTTAGACTTTCAGACTGTAGGGCATCTGGTACAGTTTTCAGGCCCTGCTTTAATTTAGTGAATGTAATGTCTTGGTTGGCACATGGGTTTGTTTTTTTCATAGGAATTTTTTGTTTCATCCTTTTCCTAAGTCCTTTGATAGGTCTGATGGTAATTAGAACTATATAAATGATAGACTGTTCATGCTATATAAATCATCTGTTCTGTAGCTGTTATTCATTTAAAAAAAACAATTGTCACTTTTTAGTTGGAATTGTTAATATGTTGGCTATAATAAATTGTACACCTATGATTAATTATATTTATTGGCTTGCAGCGCACTGTTAACTTAGTCAAGAAAGTATGCAGGGAATTCACTGATAGAACAGAAGCTTTTGAAGAGTTTTGTTATAAGTAAAAAGCACATTGGTTTGTGTACTGTTAAAGCAGTAAGGGCTTAATCAATATAAGAGACGGGTGCACAGCACCCCTCAGTATCAGGCATTAACTGAATATCAGGTCAGCTGCATTCGTGGGGAGGCAGTGTGGTCCCTTGGATGGGGTACTCACCTGGGAGTCAGGAGATCTACGTTTTATTCCCAGATCTGCCACTGACCTGCTGTGTGACCTTCAGCAAGTCAATTCCCCTTTCTGTACCTTTGTTCTCCTCCCTTTGTCTGTCTTGTCCCTGTGGACAAATAACTCTCTCTTTGGGGCAAGGAAAGTGGGATTCCCATCTCAGTTGGGGTACCTAGGTATTTGGGGTACCTCCGTCACACTACGACTGTAATATAAATAATGTGTTCAGTTAAACTTCCATAAAATTGTAATTATGTTTTGTCTTTTTAATATTCTCCCAGCTGATCTCATGTAATTTAAATCAAATAAGAACATATCTCACTATTAATACAGGTGAATGAACCCACTCTTGCCACATTAAAAACAAGTGATTAACAAGTGCTATTTTTTGTACTTTGACTAAGAACTAGTGCTCTGCATATTTCCACATAACACTTATTTTACCATAGTGCAATTACAAAGAAAATTGATCATACTTGAGACAGGCCAGACTGGATTTGTGAGAGAATTTCATCATAGCAGAAGTACAATTTTAACAAGATGTCTAACTTGTCACATCCTTGCAGTTATTCCTGTCATTTTGATCTCTCTTTTAGGACATTACCAGCTTATTTATTTAAGAAAAGGCTTGAGTTTGTCTTTACAGGGTAAGGAGCTATAATGATGTAATTATTATTATTATTTCGTGGCAGTGTTTAATCCTGCAACCCTTGCACACATCAATAGTACTTCCTCTCTTGGGTAACCTTAGTGATTTTAATGAGATTACTCACATGAGTATAGTTTGCAGGAGTGGGCCGTAAATAGTTCACACCTAATGGATCCATGAATAGATCTGTATTGAAAGTTAAAGAATGTTTAAACTGCCTGTAATTTGAAGGCTATAGGTGGTTCCCCTCTCCCCCCCCAATAACAGAAGGAAATTATGTACAGCATCGCCAGTGATGCATTTTTAAACCAGTGTTTTCCCCACAGAACACGTTTCCTGTTGCTCACATACCAGGCCTTGATAATAATACACAGCACTTGTATGAGCTCACTAAGCCATCTTCACTCCAGAACGGACCACAATCAGCTTTAGGGCCCTTGTAGCGTCATTCAGTTTTGAAATCTTGCTGCAAAAAAACGTGTATAAAGACCCCTCCTGCCTCACTGATAATTTCACCAAGGAGACTCCTACTCTGCATCACAGATGACAGAGGTGAAGGGAAGAGGTGTTTAACATCAATCTGACACATGCATAATTAGATGGTTCAGTAACTTATCTTGCCTTCTCTGGCTGAGGAAAAGTACTCAGAGCCTGAACTTCATGTGCACCCAGACTTTTCAGTTCCTCTTTAGAAATGGGAATTAGCCCTGAGTTGGAAGCGCATTGTGGGTATTACTGATATGCAAATGAGCACTACCAAGCTGCCCTCTCTTTCATTGCTTGAGATGTATTGTGTGCTTAAGCAAAAGGAGCTGAGACAAGATGTAATAAATATTTGTCAGGCCAGTTGAACAAATTATCTGTTTTGCCTCTTTTAAATGCATCATTATTTCAGCTGGGGAAGAGGCAGAGAAATGTAAATCAAGGAGTATGCCCTTTGTCCAATCCATCAATAAGGGGAAAAGGAGTCTCTATCCCCCACCCTGAATATACAGAGCAGTGGACAGAGCTTTCCCAAGAAGGGCAAAATAAAACTGGCAGTCCAGTCTTGCTGTGTGTAAAGCAGGGTGTGTCCTATTGCCCTCCCCATCATCCTGTAACCTACTGGATTTCATCAATGGTGAGGGGAGGGTTCAATCATAGTCATTGAGTTTAAGGCCAGAAGGGACCACCAGATCATCTCAGCCTTCTGTATATCACAGGCCACCAACAACACCCAGCACCTACATACTAAATTCAACTACTGAAAATCAGACCAAAAGTTTTATAGTCCAAAGGAAACCAGACTGTTCTGTGCCACAGGAGGGACTTAGGTGCACCAGTGCCCAAGCCCCTGCAATAGCAGGGAAATGATTAAGGAAGATACACCCAGATGATCTTGGCAAATGATCTGCACCCACACACTGCAGAAGAAGGTGAAAGCCCGCCAATGTCACTACCAATCTGACCTGGGGGAAAATTCCTTCCAAATTCCACATATGGTGATCAGTTAGACCCTGAGCACATGAGCAAGAACCAGTCAGCCAAGCACCTGAGAGAGAGAGAATGCTTGGTGCCACCTCACAGCCCTGGCCTACCCTGTCCAAAGTCTCATCTCTAGCTGTGGCTACTCCTGATGCTTCCGAGGAAGACGATACCACCACCACCACCCCAAAAAAACCCAGAATACACTGGGAGGAAGAGTCCCTTCCTGATTCTGACAGGTGGCCGACTGAAACTCTGAAGCATGAGCATTTAGGACCATAAGACATTCAGTCCAATGGGGGTGGGTGGGTTAATGAGTGAGTGGGTCTCAGCCAGGTGGGAAGGGGCATGTGTTAGAGTCTGGGCTCAGTATTTACCTGCTCTGGTCCCAGTTGGCAGCGAACAGGACCAGGATCTTCCTTCCATAGTGGTCAAGGTTGGCCAGCCCGCCAGGGAAGCCGTCCTTCAGCGCCTGCTTGATGCCGGGGTCAGTGGCCTTGAAGCTCTTGAACATGTCCAGGTTCTGCTGCCGGTACTCAAAGTACTGGGCCAGCAGACGGAACGCCTCGAAGTGCTGAAATTTCCTGGCTCTCAGGAAGCGCAGAATGAAGGCATCATCTGTGCGGAGGAAGCCAATGTCCGGCCGAGTGATCACCATGTCCCGCACCTCCTGGATGTCCTGGTGCAGGGTATCCGGGTTCTCATTCAGCTCCAGCCGGGCTTTCTCCAGCGTCTCCGGGGACAGACCTGCCTGCAAATGAGTCATAGTGCTGCTCCCTCCTCTGTCACTGCTAACTGTGCTCCTCTACCTTATAGGATGCACCCACACACAACCCCAAAAGCCTGATGCAGTTGTTCCTCACCCTTAGAGCATGTACCCCCTCCCCAAATCTCCCCACGACCTGCTGCTCCTCTTCTTTTAGAATATATCCCCTATCCCCAGCACCCTGTTGCTCCTGTCCCTTATGATACCCCTCTTCTACCCCCCAAATCACCTTTCCCCCAGAACCCCAATTGCCTGATGCTGCAGTCACTGTAGAGAAAAAGCCAGTATAACAATAACAACACGCCACAAACGAACACCCTATTGCTGCAAATCACTATGGAAAGAAGCCCAGCAACAGCTAGTAATAATAATTACTGAAGTGGATCCCCAGCAGAGTTTCCAGGGAGGGGGGAGGGTTCTTTCCCCCAGAAGACCCAAGTTTGCCCCCTTGGTTAAGTAGGCATTTTATCGGGGTAATAAAAAGCTGCAGTTATAGTGGTTTTTTAAGAGCCACATGATCACAGAGAGCGAGTCCAAAAAGCAGGACGAAGGACTACCTTTGGATTTGGGATGAGGTTTTTATCCCTCCCCCATGCAAACAGTGATCTCACCCCTGATGCTGCAGTCACTAGAGAAAGAATAATAATAAATAAATAAATGTGGCTCCTCAAACTGAGAGTTCCCGGTAGAGGTTGCTTTCCAAAAGAAGGACCATTTATTTAAGACCAACGTTTGCCATGGTTAAGAGGCATTTTTCTTTGATTTAAAAAGAAAAGGGAAAAAAAGCTACATGTCGTTCCTTTGCTGGTATATATTTAAAGATCCTCTTGAGCACAGATAAGGACTCCAGAAACCAAAACTGCCTATGGCTTGGGGTGGGTTTTTTCCTTCTCCCCCACCTACATACACAGTGATCTCAGATGGTACCAGCAGGATCTGGTGCTGGTTGTTGTATTTCCCTCACCCCCCCTCTATTTTTTTTTTATCTCATCCAGGTCTTCCCACACACTGCACTCCGCCTTGGAGGGACTGGTCTCCAGCCCATCCTCCTCCTTCTCCCGGACAGCGGAATTCAATCGCTTTGCAAAACGCACAGTACTTGGCAGCAAGAAGAAAGGGCTGGAAAGCCAGCTCGCAGGGCAAACAAAAACCTAGGCAATGCGGCACCTCCCGGCATCCATCAGCAACAGCAGCTCCTCTCGGTGGCAAGCCCGGAGCTAGGCAGCTGGGAGGAGAGGCAGAGTGGCCAAGCCCGGAGCCCAGGACATGCCCAGGGGAAGCAGCGGGCTCATATTCCCCGAGGCGCGTGCTGTCTGCAGCCCTGCTGGTGTCTGGCCGGGGCCGGGCGGGGGCGATGCTCCTTGCAGAGAGCGCTGGCTCCGCGCTGCCGCCGCCGCCGCCTTTGTGTTGTTCTGGAGCAAGCCGGTGGCTTCTTGTGCGGCTGCTGTGGCTCTGCCTTGTGTTCAATGCGCGGCTGCTGGCAGGTTTGCGTCAATCAGGGCTCCCTAGGCGGCTGCCGCCGGTGACTCCAGCTCAGATCAGCCCCTCTCTCTCTCACGTTGTTGTTACCCAGCACAGCGCTTCCCCCTGCTTTCTGTCCGCAGGATAAAGACAAAAACCCCCACAGAGGAGAGCAGATCGCTCCAGCCCTTCCCCCCAGTTCCACCCGGCACCTGCTGGCTTCCCTACCCCTCCTTGGACCACCAGCAGGCCTCTTGCAATTGAATATTTATATTCCGGCAGCTGAGAAACGCCCCCTGCCCTCCCTTTCCCCCAACCCATCTATTCCTTCCCACCCTTTTGTGTGCAAAGAGCCAAACTGCAGTGGAATTAGCAGTTATTGTTGATTTCGATTCATATTGACACTCATTAGTGTGTAGTTCCTACAGGAACCATACCTCTTCTAAATGCATTTGAGATACTAAAAAAAAAAAAAACACCACACGTCGGTGGCTTTGGGTTATTAAAAACGCCATTGTTGCAGGAAAGTTTAGAAGAGAAATCCAGGAGAACATACTTGGCAGTGTGTATGAGATGGGAAAAGGGGGTTCAGCTATGGTAAATTACAACAGCCCCTGTGACCCTATAATTGTAAATCCTTTAATTCAGACACACACAACAGCTTGGGAAACAATTGACCCTTTGTGGAGAATGATTCTAGCTTGTTCTCAGCCTAAAAGTGATTTTTCATGTATTTGGAAAGTTTAGTAAAATTCAAATTGGCTGGTTTTGAGGAATTTGAACATGGTTTTCTCCTAAGATATTTAGATGATGTTTGCACTCTGACAACTCAAACACTGCTTCTTTTGACTGTTTTGAGTATAGGAATACACACAAAAAACAACAATCCCATGTTAGGCCTCAATCCTGAAAATGCAATCTCTTTGAATCCATTCAGATTACTGACATTGATAAAATTAAACACATGCATATATCTTTGTAGAATCAAGTCCTGGTTGCAGTGTAAGAATTTTGTTTTTCTTCTTTATCTGGCTGTTTCTTTTGGTTTTATACTCCAGTTATACTCACTCCTTTTTGGTTGAGTGTCCTGAAAACAGAAATGTTAAGGGCAAAGAGCCTCCATTTAAATAAAATAAGTAAAAGTCCAATTTTCCTTGCACTACAGGCCATTCCTCTTTGAATTCATTATATTACAAAGGAATACTCTGCTTCTTAAAATAGGATTTAGTCCTTAGTGACAGGGCCGGCTCCAGGCACCAGGCACCCAAGCTGGTGCTTGGGGCGGCACCTGGAGGGGGGCGGCGGCGCGGCGCTCTGGCCGCCGGGGGGGAAGAGCCGAGCCCCAGCCGGGGCTCGCCGCCCTCCCCCCAGGGCTCCGGACGCCCTCCCCCCCGGCACCCTCCCCCCGGCCGCCGGGGGGAGAGCGG
>NW_020664436.1:59558455-59640510 GCF_002925995.2 Terrapene triunguis
CGGAGCCCCCGCCGGGGCTCGCTGCCCTCCCCCCGGGGCTCCAGCCGCCCCCCTCCCCCCCCACGGGGGAGGGGGGGGGCGGCCGGAGGCTTTTTCGCCTGGGGCGGCGAAAAAGCCAGAGCCGGCCCTGCTTAGTGAAGATTAGTGTCTTTCCCTGGTGTCTTTCACCCTGATCTTGCACTTCTTCCTCAGGCTAAACTCCCAGATCTAGTTTCTCAGCATTGCAACACCTCACTTTAGGCACCCTTCCACCTAACTCAATCCCCAGCCCTAAATTGGGTGCTGGGGCTCCCTACACAATGCACTGGGAGGTTAGGTGCCTAAGAATGGGGTCCACAAAAGCCAACAGGATGAGCAGGGATTTGCCTAAATTAGCCAATAGAAAATGCTAAGGAGAAGGATGTGGCCTAAGGCCTGGCCCTCAATGGAAGTTAGGTGCATAAATCGGGGTTGAAAGAAGGCTCCTCCCTCTGCTTGAAATACACAGCCACGGACACTCTCCTGGAGTTAGTTGCTGAAGTCCTTTTTTGCAACAAAACAAAAACACAAAAAAACCAACCAACCAAACAAACAAAAACAAACCAAAGAAGTAGATGCACCCTTCTAACCTTTAGCCTAGTGGTTAGAGCACTCCCCTAGGCTGTAGGAGACCCAAATTCAAGTCCTTGTTCCAATGATTACTTACACAAAGTGGAACAGTTTCAAAAGGAGAGATTGAGAGGACATAGTCCAGTAGTTTGGGCACTCAGCTAAAAGGGGGAACTATGGTTTCAAATCCAGACTCCATATCTGGCAGAGATAAGAATTGAAGCTGGTTCTCCCACATGCTGGGTGACTATACTACCCACTAAAGTACAACTTATAAGGAGGCGTGTCCTCTTCATATGCCATTTTGTGCAAGGTTTGATATGTTAGCCTCTAAACACACCTACTGTATTGGGCCCCACAGTTGAGATAGATAAGGAATGCCTAGTCTGAGGATCCCACCAGGGTTTAGGAGTGAGCTAGTTGTCCAGGCATCAGGACTGAGGTGTCTATGTGCATGCCTAGCTGCAGATGTTTAGGTACTTAAGGGACTTTATCAGCAGAAACTTAGGCTCCTAGGGACTTTAGGCACCTTCATGGTTAAGTAGCAGCTATGCCAAGGTTTTGAGTAGCTACATTTTGGACTTGGGTGCCTAAATCCCTTAGTGAATCTAGCCCTCCCCCCCCACCCCCCGCCACTGAAGTTAATAGGAGCTTTGCTTGAGAAAGGAGTGTATGATGGGGTCTTAGTATGCAAATAAAGTTTATTAAGCTTTAAAAATCGTTGTGCATGAAAGACTACAACACATACATAGTTCTTCTACCCAATCCAATATTACACT
Organism: Terrapene triunguis; assembly: GCF_002925995.2. NCBI lineage: Eukaryota > Metazoa > Chordata > Testudines > Emydidae > Terrapene > Terrapene triunguis. The sequence continues at coordinate 59,559,823 of NW_020664436.1, forward strand.
GTTTTCTTTGCATGATTATCCAGTTAAAAACCCAAAACTTAAAGAGGTGCAAAGGCAGAAGAGGAAAAGCAATGGAAAGGATGGTAAGGGTAAGGCAAGAGGCCCAGACCTTCGAAAGGCATTTAAGCAGCAAACTTCCATTGAAATCAAAGGAAATTAGGAGCCTTAATTGCTGTGTGTGGATCTGGGCCAGAATTCCTAGCACAGCTGAGCTAATGAAAAATGTGATCTAAATTACCCCAAAAGCCCACCCAAAATTCGAAATTTAATCAAACAATTTCTCCCGATCAGTTAACCAAATCCTCTGACCAATGAACAAATAGCACTCAAATACTCAGAACATACTCATTATTGTGTAAAGAAACAGGTAAACATAGAAATATATACAGTGAACAGCAATGAGAGCACCTTTCTCAGTAAACCAACACAGGAGTACAGGCATGTGATGAGTGCCCCAAACTCCCATCCAAGTCAACACAAGATGAAGGTACTCAGCACCTGGAAGCCCATTATGCACACTAGTTGTGACCTACAATAAAAAATCACCACATTTTGTAAAACATCTATTTTTTGCAATGGCAAACACCCATACATCAGTGTTCTTTCACCATTCCTGTATCTAGATACCAGAGTAGAGCTGATTGAAAAACAGAAAAAAAATTGCTACAAGACTTGAACATTTTGAAACAATTTCAATTTTTTAAAAAAAAGAACTGATTTAGAAATGTTTTTGCAACTTTTTTTCCTTAAGAATTTTCAATAATTTGGAGCTTTTCAGTGTCTTTCCTCACTTTTTCCTCTCTCAGTTCACACCCCCTTTATCCCTTTTTCTATTTTATCACTGAAAAAGAGGCGGGGGGAGGGGAAAAGCAGTAAGGGGGGGACGGAAAAAACAAAAACTGAGAAACAAAAAAGGTTTTGATTTTTCTCCAAAAAAAATTCACAGAACAAAAAATGCTCTGTGAACATTTCTTTTTCAGCAAAGGCCCTTTTTCTATTTAAAAAGTTGTCATTCAAAAATTTTCAACCACTCTATACCACAGTAAAGTACAATTCACAAGCTTCCTATTATGAGCATTTTGATAAAAATCTATAAATTGTACAGACAAAGACCAAAGTGTCCTCAAAATAACTGAAACAGATGGCCCTTCCTGGACAGAATGGATCCAGAACCGGGATATTAAGAAAGATGCACATAGATGGGCAGCCTGAAACCAGGCTTAAGAAATACAGCCTTGGCCATGTTCTCCTTGAGCCAGATGGGCCACAGCAGGGGCTCACGGTGATAATGCTTTTGCGTTATTTTCAATTCTTGTATATAAAAATGTGAAAGGTTTGTTCTAAAATAAATGAGTTGCTAGAAGCACTAAGGGATTTTACTGTCATCTGAAAGCAGATTTACCAACCCATTTAAAATAATGTAATGAAGAAACATGTGTTTTCAAACATGTCACCCAACTTAAACAATAAGAAAAACAGAGCCAGCAGTGTAGTTAAATGTAACATATTGATGGCATGATGTAATTTATTGATTATGCATCCCTACTTTTCCCTCTGTAAAATGGTACGGGTGAATAAATCCATTATGTAAATCTAAGCCTATTTCCTGTTGCACTTCTAAACTATTATTTTTCCTTGATGCTTTTATAGTCACTTTAGCCCAAACTTCATACAATTAAAAATCAGGATCACAACAGTTCTACAAGTACTACAAATCAGTTGCCAGATTTGAAACAAAAATAAATAGTCAATTAAGCAGAGGTTCTTACTGAAGATGTCTTCAGAGATGCTAATTCTCATTTAGAATGAAATTGTTTAACAAAATTAATATACAGAGGAGTGTAGGAGTTGTAACAAGAATGTAAGAATGTGTAACTAGATAAAAGAAATAATGGATGGGCTTAAAAGGAAGTAATTACACCAGGGGTTCCTTGATGCCTTTTCCCACTGTGGAAAGGGATCAAGGCTTTCTGGGCCATTCTTACTGCTGTTTATAGCAGCAGCAGCAGCATTTCTGCTTCTGATTTTACCATAGTGCAGCTACATACATAAGGCCAGATTTTCAAAAGAGCTCGTCTATCAGTTAGGCACCAATAAAGCCCTGATTCGGCAATGCAGGTAAGTGTATGCTTAATTTCTAGCAAGTAAGTAACTAATATCCATTTATTCATGTCTGAACACTGGTGACATCATAGAAGAATTTTCAGAAGCCTTCACACACTCAGCAGCTGATCTCCTGGTGATCTGCCGTACACTGTCTATCCATCTCATTGCTGGTATTTCCCTACTATGGTGAATCACCACCATTCCTTCCATGATAACTTTCTCAAAGTTATTTCCATCTGATGTGACCAAAGTATATAAGTTTGCACCTGTTCATTTCCGAAAGCAGAGTTTGCTTCTCTCCAATAATATTTCTAATGTTTGCTTCTTTTCCATCCAAGACATATGCAAGGGTTTTCGATAGCACCATATCTCAAAGTCTTCTATTTTCCTCTTGTCAGCAGCATTAGTTTCCCAGAATTCACATCTATAAGTCACTATGTAAAAAATTATGCTTTTGACATGTCAAACCTTTGTAGATTTAAAGAGGCCACAGTTTTTCCATACTTCCATAAGGGAGGCCATGGCTCAGTGAGACATCCCTACTCTTGGTTGGATATGTATGCTCCCAGATAATTAAATTCATCTACTGGCTGTACAGCTTAGCCATTATTTGTGATGTTTGCTTGCATCCTGTCATTATTGAGCATGTCAATATATATGTATTTAATTTTCACCATGTTCAGATAGTCCATTTCACACACATGCTTAAATCTATGCTTATTCAGCTAAGCACTTGAGCATGTGCTTACAGTTAACCACATGCCCATGTGCTTTGATCAGGGATGAATGGTAACATTTTCAAAAGTGCCTAAGTGTCTTTGGAATCTAAACCCCATTTCAAAAACAATTTAGGAACTTAGGAGTCCAAGTTTCATGAAAGTCAATGAGAGTTAGGCTCTGAAGTACCCAAAACACTTTTGAAAATGGGAATCAGGTTCTGAAGTCACTCAGATGCTTTTTGAAAAATTGACCCTAAGTGGCCAGATTTTCAAATGTGCTCAGCACACTCCCATAGTCTTTCAGGACACAAGGGGTGGCACCAGACCCAAACTTCACAAGTAAAATAAATATTCCACTATGCCAAGCACAACAGAAACAGAAAATCTTCCAGAGGTGAATTCTAGGTAGGAACAATTAATCTGTCATATAAAAAAAAAAATCCTTCTTCAGAATCAGAAGCTGGGCTTAATAGAAGCATTATGCAGATGTCTGACCCAGCACCACAAATTGTCTTACTAACATGGGTATTGACTGTGAAAGAAATAGCTCAAGGATTTGCTAGAGTCTTTATCAAGCAAGTTCAAATATTATTTTGCTGCAAGGCAAAAGGATATTGGCAATTCCATGTTATACAATTCTGTTACATTAATACAGTACATAGCTGGGAGCAACTTCTGTTAAAAAAAAAACATTCTGACATATACCTTTGGTGCTATAGAAATGTTTAAAGCAGTGACTTGAAGAGAATGGACTCTTAGGTGAGTCAATACCTTGAGCTTCACCTGTATTTGTAGTAAAGAAACAACATGATGATGTGACATCTGGACGTGACTGAATCCAGGGGCAATCTGCCAGCCAGAGATCACTGGAGCTCAGCACATTCTGCTCTTGCCCCATCCCAACCTCAACAAGTCCCCTGTACTGGATCTGGGTGTGGAAGCTAGATTTGAAAACTCTAGACCGTCTGATGACTTCTTCACATAGGGGAAGTACTCAGCTGGAGAGTTGCAGCTACTTTCCACTTTATGCAGCCTGAGTGGCACAAAGGGAGCAGAGCTAGGGACTGAGATTTGGCTCAATGTTTTGAAATTAAGAGAAAAATTTGGCCCAATATATGACTCATGTGAACCTAAATTTTACACTTGTTTGATGAGGTGCATGTCTGCCAGTCTGATGTAATACTGGAAGAAAAGCTTAAATCAGGCAACCCAGGTGACCACCTGGGATGCAGGCCTTGGGGGGCGCCAGTCTTGGGTTGCCGTTTTTGTTGTTAGTGACAAAAGGGAAAATAGAATGTTTGAAATAAAATGTTTCAGGTATTCTGTGTGTGAATTCATTTGTCACTAACCAAAACTTTCCAAGACTTTCTGAGAACTACATTTTCCTTGAACCTCCTAAAAGATTGTCAGCCATGCCCTCGCAGGTATATAAGGGGCAGGGCGTTGCCAGTCAGTTCGTGAGATATAAGAATGAAATGAAGTGAAGTGAGAGCCCAGCTGTGATATTATGAACCTTGGGTAATTGTAAAAGTGTACTTGTGTTTTAAGACTTGAAGAGTGTAAGTAGCGACAAATAAAGGACCTACATAATGAGATGCCAGAGATATCTATCAAATCCCTATCTATGCAATAGTATAAAAGAAAGTGTTACTTCTTTTGCCATTCTTAACAAGTGTGACAAAGTTCCAAGCCTGTATTGGTGGGTCCCGCACTTCCGAGTGGATTCAATGGCCTCAGAAGCTCGCTAAGGCCCTCATGTGACCTCCCTTTCTTTGTGTAGCGGCAAAGGTCACAGCTTTATTGAGCTACTTTCATCACAGGCTGGAAAGGGAAATACTCCAGAGTCTTTGTTGCTCCTTAGAGTTCAGTAGGTGCAGTCCTGCCTAGACCTAGGCTTGCTTCCCCTTCTCAGGGGGTTGCTGTAGAGCAAGGGGGTGGGGGGAACCCAGGCCCACCCTCTACTCCGGGTTCCAGCCCAGGGACCCTAATAGCAGCAGCTGTTGGTGGCTTCCCCTTCACCACTGGTGCTGCTTTGATTCCCTGGGAAACTTCCCCATTGTCCCCTTTTTCTAGCTGCACCCTTACTTTGGATTCAGCAACGCTTCCTCTCCTCCAGCTCCTTCCACCCGGGCTTTCTTAAGGGTACAGGAAGGAGAGCTTTTAAGCACTATGAGTGAGAACTTGATTAGTTCCAGCTGTCTCCATTACCTTAACAGCCTTAACTGGTTAATTGACATCAGGTGTCTTCATTATCCTGGAGTAGCCTTTGTTTGGCTACCCAGGGAACAGGGACCTCACCCTGAGGCTGATATATTTGCCTTCCACTACTCTTTTATAGCCTTCTGGTCTGAGTCCCTCACACAAGTAATGTTTGATAATTTTCTAAGACTGGGGAAAATAGACTTTTGCTCTCCCTAATACTGCCTGTTTTCCCCCATAGAAAATAAAAGATGGCCCCCAAAGAAGACTTGCTCAGTATAGCGAAAAGCTCAATTGCAATCTAGTTTTCAGCAAGGGGCAAATTTGATGGGAAAAATATCTGAAACAGAACATAGACTGAGCTTCAGGCAGTAGCAATCTTCCCAGTGCAGAAGAAATTGAGGAGTGAAGCGTAAATTATGAAAGCCCTGTTACTGAGGAATGTTGGTGCACAGTTCAATTTCTTGATGTTAGTACATTCCAGTTATTCTTAAAATTAAAAAGTTTCTATAAACTTAGAGGAAATGATTTTTTCTTATTTGCTTATATATGGCATGAATAAATACAGATTTACAGATCCCAATGTGCAAATTTATTGTCTTATATGACAGGGACAAATCATGCATGCAAGTTGTGCATCAAAGTCATAAAACGGGCTACACATGCAATAAAAAATAAGAGATTACAAAATTTAACAAATGGAGATGGTGTTGAAGACACTCCTTGTCTGGGGCACCATTTGGTCTAGGGCCAGCCCTGGCTAAAATAAAACTCTTTGGCACTTTTAATTTTTTTTTTTTTTTTTTTTTTTTAAGTAGAGACATCCGCCTCTAAAATTTATCACACTCTCAGCTTGTTTCAGAGATTAGTGAATTATCTAATTGAAATGATATAACCAGACTGAGATGAATGTTTTGTGTCCATACATCAACTCAAGAGGAAAACACTAGAGATGAAATCCTGATCAACTGAAGTCAAGGGGAGTTTTGCTATTAACTTCACTGGGGCTAGGATTGCACCCCAGGTTCCTAAATTTAGAGAAATAGGGAAGAATAATTCCCTCTACTGTCAAAATTACTGAGTAAAATTCTGTGGCCATTGGCCACAATAGGAGGTTAGATCAAATAATCATAGTATTCCCTTCTGGCCTGAAATTCTACAGCTCTATAAATTATAATGTTAATGAAAAGGTTAAACGCTATGACCCACTTCACTGTTAATGGTGGAATAAAATGATGTAATGACATACTACAGTGCTGACTGACAAAAATTCAGCCAGGGAAACTGTGAAATGCAGATTTGGACACAACCTGATTCACTGGATGAAATAAACTAGTTCTTGAGGCTCTGGGTATTTTATGAGAAATCCATAAAAGATGATGATGAAACAACAGCTGTTTGTCCACAAATAAGGAAGAGTAAGAATAAATAAGAGTTCTGGAACCTTCAAATTCCTTCTATACTGTGGGGCTCTCCTGCCTTTCATGGTGAATGCTATTAAAGAACACTGAGTTCCTATTTAAAAAAAAAAAGGCCTTCCTTTCGTGTTAGGCAAGTGAAGAAGCAAGAAAGAGGTGAGCAATTAGATTTCCTTCTGCTTCAGTTGTCAGGAACACAACACTCAACACAGGAGATTGAATGTACCCACTGGAGACGATTCAACTACTAAGTCATGGTAATTTGTACCTAAAAGGAAGCTTGCCTCAAATGTCCACGAACAACAGGTATCAATTTATGAATGCTCTTGATTATGTTACCAATGCCTAACAAAGCAAAAGATGTAACAGAAACATACTTCAGACATTTAGGGCTGATACATAGAGACTAATTCTGATTTTATTTATACTGGGTTTACACCGTTATAACTGTGGCCTGGTCCACACTAACCCCCCACTTCGAACTAAGGTACGCAAATTCAGCTACGTTAGTAACGTAGCTGAATTCGAAGTACCTTAGTTCAAACTTACTGCGGGTCCAGACGCGGCAGGCAGGCTCCCCCGTCGATGCCGCGTACTCCTCTCGCTGAGCTGGAGTACCGGCGTCGACGGCGAGCACTTCCGGGATCGATCCCAGAAGATCGATTGCTTATGGCCGGACCAGGAAGTAAGTGTAGACCTGCCCTTTATTGACAACATTAGAGTTTTTGCTGAGTCACAGCAGTGTTTCCTTCATACTACCTTCCCTGAGCAAGCAAAGTTAGAATCTCCCACATCCTAGGTGAGTACCCTGAGATAAAGGCTATAAGAGAAGTCTGCCTCTGTTTTGTGTGGAGTTCGGCAACCTCTGAGGACACCTGCTGGATTGGGCTCCCACATGCAACTTTGGTGACCAAATGCCTATCTTCCCAGATTTGTGAATTGCTCTGGCACTTAGGTGGGAGAATTGGTGACCAGATGCCTAGAGGGAGGCAGCAGTGCATGTGCTTAGGCAGGAGATGGAAGCCTGGAAGACTTAAGTAGGGCTGTGTGGCACAGGTCCAGAGACAAAAGTTTAGGCACTGAGTAAGTTTAGTGCCTACAAGGTTAGGCAGCTGCTGAGCAGGAGTCTTGTGGATTGCAGTGGTGCCTGAAAATGGGACTTAGATATCTCAGTGCCTTTGTGAATCTCACCCCCAACTGCCCAATTTGTTCAGGCAAATGTTGCTTGCTGGTGCAGCTTTCAGGGATTGCTTGAAGCCATTTGGAAACTTAGCTTTGACCTTTCTGATCCTAATACTTACAGAACCACAACACTTCATACTGTGACTTCTTACATTCATGAGCCCTATACACTGATACAGTGAAAAACGACAAGGAGTATCAATATTTATTAGTAGCTACTACACTGTTATTTCAGTTACTTCCTGTTGGATAAGGAATAAGGAAAATTGTGCACTGTCACATACTGCTGGCAATTGGTGGTTTATAAATAGCAAATGCATACCTGGCTGAGATGACCAGTGCCATTAGTATGTCTCAGTGAATGGCTTCAAAGCATGCATGACAAATGAGAGCTACAGAAAAGGATCCATGCTATGGTTACTACTGCAGAGCAGATAATGAAGCAGCAGGCCAACTCTCCGTTTTTTGAAGGTGAGGTTTGAGTATTTGAGACAGGCCTACAGGCTCAGTCCTGATGGCAAAACATTAAAATGACCAGTGATTCTTAAGTAATGCAGTCCCTGTGTTATCAAAATGAATGATTTCATATCTGTTTTGTGATCCCTTGTTTCACTGTACACTCACCTACTTTTCACTTGGACGTTACTACTTAAGCTTACTAGGCCACACTTGTGAACTGTTGACCTATCAGAGATAGTCGTACCACTAACATATTCTTCTGCCAGAGGGGTTATTTGGAAAGCAGCACTGGCACCATAATAGTAGAAGCGATTGCAACAACAATAGCTGTAAAGAGCTGCTTTCAAGAAGCCATGTGGCTTGTATAACAACTTTCCGGAACTTACATAATTATGAACAATGCTACATATTTTTACATGACAGTAGATGGGGCTTTTTATATTAACCATAGATATGTAGGATTGGAAGGGACCTTGACAGCTCATCTAGTCCAGCCCCCTGTGCGGAGGCAAGACCACCGACAAATACATGGAAAGCTACTGATATATGTACCTTTTCTATAGAACTCATCACAACAGCAAGAATGAGCACTCCTTTACTGACTCCAGGCCTGATACAGTGTCCACTGAAGTGGGTTTCAGATCAGGTCCTAACTGCAGATATTTCTTCAGCTTACTGGAAGGAGCACTTGGAAACAATTTGTGTTTTGTAAGTAGCAAAGTCAATCAGGAGTCAGGGAGGCCACAGGCCACTTTCCCACCATTGCAAATTAATGTTTGTGTTTGCATTTAAAACTAATCTTAGGTCAGAAAAAAACAGGTACCTCCTCAATTGTGTCATCTTGTTTTTCTTTTCTTTGTCTTCATAGATTTATGTCTGACAACCTCCAGCTGACACATAGGTGTGTACAGAGGACCCAACAGAAAGAAAATGCACAAAGAAAAGTGAAAGGTGATTCCAAGAGATGACAGAGTCCTGTTAGTTCTGTCAAAATAATTTGTTCTTTTGGTCTTTATTCCACTGTTCCTGTCAGTTTCAGGTTGGTGTCTTGGACTTTTACAGAAGTCCTTGTCAGAATAATAGAAACAAAATTATAGAAAAGGAAACAAGGGATACAATACTAAAAGTGTCTCAAGTTTAATTGTAAAACTGCATTTTTTTTTTGTATGTATTGTTTTGGTTTGGTTTTTTTCTGCTAGTCTCAAACTGATACCTTGATGTTTGGAGATTACCACATAGGGTGAGCAGACAGCAAATGTGAAAAATCGGGACAGGGTCAGGGGCAATAGGAGCCTATATAAGAAAAAGACCCAAAAATTGGGACTGTCCTTATAAAATTGGGACATCTGGTCACCTTATTACCACAGCAGAGGTAACAGAAAAAAAGAGAGGGAAAGTCTTGTGAAGAGATTTTTCAAAGGCACAAAGAGGAATTAAACTTTCAATGCGAGTTGGGTGCCTAACTGACTTTTTGCCCTCAATAAATAAATAACCCTCAAAAGACATGTGGGGAGATAATGTTTGTGTTTTTGTGTATTTACATATGTATGAGTAGGGTCCACAATGTAATCAACAGTCCCTGTCTCTGCTGTATTCTGATAATTCAGAGATCAAAAGAACATCCTAGCATTTAAATGAATTGTAAACACAGGATATGTCTGTATTCATCTCTCTTTGAGATGTATAGCAAATAATCTGTGAATGGTGGAGGAACAAGCAAATTGCCTTATGTTAATTCTATAGCTAAGTGCCGATGATGGACCTCCTTCAAAGTCATCCTAATTATCTTTTGAACTCCAACTTGTCAAAAAGGATATGAAATTGGATAAAAGATCCTTGGGTCCTGATTCTGTTATCTCAGATCTGCTTAGGCTTCATCGGGGAAGTTTGAGCCGCAAGTCTGAGGTCCCAGTTATGCTGGTACGCCCTGAATATGAGATTTGGACATTGGACTATAATCAGTGAACTATTTCTAAAAGAACTCTTTGCAACTACAAAGCTCCCCATCTCTGCTATGAAGCTCCCCTAAATGCATTGAACTCATGTCTGTATGTATGTTGATCTTTTAACCATACTCTCTCTCTCTCTCTCTCTTTTGTTTTTTAATAAAGTTTAGTTAAAAAGAATTGGCTGTAGGGTGTATTTGGGTAAGATCTGGAATATTCAATAACCTGGGAGGTAATGTGTCCGATCCTTTGGGATTGGTAGAACCTTTTCTTTTATATGATGAAATAAGATATGATGAAAATTTCATCATATTTGACGTGGGTACCTGGATGGAGGCCTGAGGCTGGATCACTTTAAGGGAACTGTGTTGTTTGGACTTCTGAGTAACCAGTAAGGTAATAAAGAAGCTGTTTTATGCTGGCTTGGTAAATCTAAGTATTAGAATATCCACCAGCTTTATGGGGAATGTCTGCCCCAATCTTTGCAGTTCTCCCTAATTGAGTGACCATAGCTGGCCCCCACTAGGACCCCGGTCACAAGATTTTCCTCAAAAATTCAAAAGTGCAAACAACATGCATATGCTGTCCAGATAGGCTAATAATCTACAAGCAACAAAGGGTAAATACCAAGGAGGAAGAGGACTTGATAGGGTGGCTCAAGGAGCTATAACTAGGACCTTGTTTACACTACCGGGGTAAGTCAACCTTAGTTATGTTACTCCAGCTATGTGAATAACGTAGCTGAAGTCAACATAGCTTAGGTATCTTCACTGCGCTGGGTTGATGGGAGACACTCTCCCATCGACTTACCTTAATCTTCTTGGGGAGCTGGAGTACCGGAGAGCGCTCTTCTGTCTGTCAATTTAGCAGGTCTTCACCAGCCCCACTAAATCAACACCCGCTGCATCAATTGCAGCAGCGTCGATCTCCCCAGTAGTGAAGACAAGGCCTAGGATTGGTGGGATTTAATAAAGCCAAAGAACATTTGGGCTGAAAACTCAAGAAATACTTCTTGACAGCTAATGAAATAGTCTCCCCAAGGGATGTGGCAGAAGTCCCCCATTACTTAGGATATTTAATCCTAGACTGGACAAAGAACTAGAAAATTGTGAAGAAAACCATGCTAGTTGGTAGGAAATGGGCTATAAGAGGGGGTTCTCAACTATTTTGTTGTCTGGACCATATTTTAATAGTGATGGGTTTGTGAAGCTGCTCTATCTATACCTATTAGTGATCACACATACCACCGCTACTCCTGCACAAACTGTTTCCCCTCCTATTTTCAGTTGCATAATGTCCACCTGCTAGCTACAGCAACTGGTTATATGGAAAAGTGATATTAGGAAAACATATGGACTTTTAAGCATCTTTTAATGTCCTTAACACTGGAAACAAGAAGAAGAGCCAGCAACTTGAGAACCACCAGGTTATATGGTCCAATTCCTTTTGGACTTCTGCGGTTCAAGAAAGTACAGTACCATTTTGGCAGTGAATATGCCTTATTAATACAATATATATATAATATATCTGCCATGATATAACGCAACCGGATATAACACGAATTCAGATATAACGTGGTAAAGCAGTGCTTCGGGGGGGCGGGGCACTCCGGTGGATCAAAGCAAGTTTGATATAACGCGGTTTCACCTATAACGCGGTAAGATTTTTTGGCTCCTGAGGAGAGCGTTATATCGGGGTAGAGGTGTAAATGAGTTAGAGATAACCGCATAACTCAAGAGTGGAAAAGCCATGAGCAATTAGTGCTTGAATATCTATGATACATGGAATGAAAGGATATATTATTACCACAGCAATACACAAAGTACTCTCTTTATATGACTGTGATGGGGTGTCCATCCCACACAAGGCCTGAAGGGCTAAATTAGACCAATTAACCTACAGGTTGCACCTGCAGGAAAACCAGGGAATGCTAAGGCCTAATTTCTGACTAAATCCAGTTGTGGGAGGAGCTGGCCAGGGTTTATAAAGAGAGGAAGTTGGCGGTAGATGGGGGCTGCAGCGAGGAAGCCGGCAGTCACACTCTTTGATATAAGGGAGAGAGTAGGAGCCCAAGAAAGGCAGAGTAAGAAGCAGTCCAGGGAAAGAGCAGTAAGATCTGAGAGGGATAAACCTAAACTGCTGGTCTGAGGGTCGCTGGACTGGAATCCAAAGTAGAGGGCAGTCAGTCCAAAGTGGTGCAGTCAGCACAGAGGAGATGGATACTGCCTGAGACTTTCAGAAAGGAGACTCTGATAATACCCCAGAAGGGGAGGATGATAGTGACTTGGCCAGAGGGCTAAGCCATGAAGGAGAGACACTTCAGCTCCTGATAAGTGAGAGAGGGACTGCAGTGTGAGTGACTGAGGCAACAGGCTGAGCGACCGCTGGACAGGGTGCAGACAGAAGTGAGAATTCCCCAGATGAACCACAAGGAGGTGCTGCCAAGCAGTGAGTAGCATGACCCCATAACAACCACACAATACAATCATTTTTAACTTGGTTATATTGTCCTCTTCTCTTTTAGTTGTAAGTTTCCTTGCAGCAGTGATAGTTACAAATGGGGACAGATGGAGATTTCCACTGATGAGTTACTTAGAAAGAGGCCAGTTAGAATATTAGCAAGAAGAAAAAGATCTCTTTTAGGTGAGAAAATGTGTCTTCAGGCTGGACTTTTGTATTGCAAGCACATAGATACATCAGATGGTCTTAGCTGATTCTTAGCAACTCTCATGGCCCATTAACCATTTTTCGCCTTTGCATCTCAGTGCAGATAATTGTTATACAAGTGTTAACGGGTTCCACCAGGCAGACTGTGTAGGTTAATGCGAGCTCCAAAACATTTGGAGATTTGGCAAAGAGCAAGAGAGGAATTTTATTACTTTGAAAACAATACTGTTTTCAATTTGTATAGGATTCTTGGGATTTCCTCAGCAAACACTACTGCAGAAGGCAGTATACATTGTCAGAGCCAGGGGGCTGACACACTTTGTAATGAAAGATTTTCAATCTTGTACTTGAGTCAAGCATGGTGAAAATGGGACTATAAAAGTCTCCTGTAACTAATGGAAGATGAATGGACAATTGGAATAGAGTGGTTACACCAGTACTACCTCATCCAATAGTTTTTCTAAACATCATACCCCAGCCAAATCAATGTTGTCTCCATTCAGAAACCACCGTGAGTGGTTTACAGGATGTATCATTTTGAACAATCCAGGGCATGTTTATCTTTTCTTGTATGTAACAATGTAACACGTTTTCTAAGCACTTACTGACACATGGAAGAGAAGAGTAAGTGTACATTGCTGTGCAAGAACACATGTAGGGTACATTGTATCGGTAAAAAAGGAGACATTAGTAGCAATTAGTCTGGAATTGAATCCTTGAAGGTGGTGGAGGCCAGAGAAGATGCTAAATTTGGTGCTAGTGATATTGACACCTCAGACACCCTGCTGAAGGACACAAAGGAGAAATTATTGAACTTGCAGTTGTTGGAAGTGAAATAGAAAACTATGAATTTGTTAATATTCCCATTGCTATTTGCTTTGAATTGCTAGCAAGGAAAGTGTAATCAAGTCATCTTCTTGTATCTTCATTGTAAATGGAAGTAAAGGACACAATACTTTACACGTAACTGTGTGAAAAAATACTTGTTATGGGAAAGACATGTGGGAGCTAAGTTGTCAATCATAGGAGAGCTGAATTTACACTGATGTAGATTATGCTATATGGCTTGTACTTGGCTGGATGGAGTGGTCAGCATGTCCTAGGAGCTCTGGAGGTTGGATGGTTTGCAGTGGGGACACCCACAATCTCAGTTAAAAGAGCCTGAAGGGATGTTATTGTCCTTTCAAAAAATAGCTTAGTATTCACTGATTATGGAGATCACAAGTGTATTTATATAGGTAGGAAGAAATTAGGTAGCTGGGGGAAAGCTTCCTTTCTGAGTAGTATTACTTAAAAAAAAATCACCCTGGACAATAAAAGATTTTGCATAGCCTCTGTTCTTTGAGAGACTGTATTATTTGAGTCTAGCAAGCTACATCATCTTTACTGCACAACCTGCATAATCTCAAACATTGGGAATAAAGTAGAAAGTTTGCACCATATAGTGGATGGAAGAAACTGTGGAGAAGAAAAGTTTAGGAGTCAGTGAACTTAAGAGTAGACATATATGGGTAAATAGCTGGATATTCAGAATGAGTGAAGTGGCAAGGACACTTAGGTAATGCATAGCTCATAATGATGAGCTGAAAAAGGTCCCCAGGAAGAGTTTCAGCAATGAAGTATCTGAAGAGCTGAAGTAAAATCCCCTTAAAGAACTCTTCATTGACACAAGCGGCCAGCAAAGAGGTTCACATGAGTTGTGGCAGCTTATCTGAAAAGCATTTATATAGCTATATATTGCAGCCACTGGAACATCCTTAGGGACAATTTGTTGCATGGCACCAAGCCTATAGAGTCTGCTATAAATTATTCATTGCTACTTGGATGCTTAAGAAATTAGATATCTTGTCACCAAGTCACCCAAGCAGTTACACCTTGATAAGAACTTGAATTTTTCTTCTATGCCATTTGAAAGCTGGTTTAATGCAGCTAATTTTAACTTATCATTTATGAAAATAATGGAAGTGGGAAGTGCTTCCCTCTTGTTCAGCCTTGCCAGGAATTTGCCCAGCTTATAAAAGAAAATTGCTGGGAAAATACTATGCTCACTTCAGCTATCCACATGGAGATCAAGGAGGAGCAGCTCTAATTTTAGTACATTCAACTTTTCCAGTAACTTAGTGTCCTTTTTGCCATAACACATTTTCTGATTACTATAATAGTTTGTAATATAGTTTGGTTTGTAATTATAATCTCTTTCCTATGAACTTTGAAAACTATTAAAACACACATCTTTGTATCTATATGTAGTTGCCTTTTCCACAGTAACACAGTTACTGTCAAAGGTTATTTCTTCTTGACATAAACTTCAGTTTGATCATTCAATGACAGCTTTACCCATGGATCTTTCAGAAGGAAGTTAATCAAATGTCATTGCTTTAGTACAGTGGTTCTCAAACTTGGGTTGGGACTCCAAAGTGGGTTATGATCCCATTTTAATGGGGTATCCAGGGCTGTCTTAGACTTGCTGAAGCCTGAGCCCCACCGCCCGGAACCAAAGCCGGAGCCTGAGGGCTTCAGCCCTGGGTAGCAGGGTTCAGGTTACAGGTCCCCTGTCTGGGGGTAAAGACCTTGCATTTGGCTTTGGACTCCTGGCCTGGGGTAGTGCGGATTGGGCTTTGGCCCCCCCACCCAGGGCAGTGGGACTCAGGTGGGCTCAGGCTTCAGTCCCCGCTCCTGGGGTCATGTAGTAATTTTTGTTGTCAGAGGGGGTCCCGGTGTAATGAAGTTTGAGAACCCCTGCTTTAGTATCTCTATCCCAGAACCTGCAACAAGACTGTCATGGGGACCTCTACTTTCTGTTGGTGGTGTCTCCTTCTGGCTGTATCTGGGGTTTAGCTCTGTCAACTTGATACCCTCTTCTTGCAGTTCTTTGGCTCATCGTCTCTCTCTCTCTCTCTCTCACTCTGCAGCGCCTCTCTTGCTACTCAGGAGCTGCCACACCTCATCTTCATTGCTTAGCCCTCCAGCCAAGTCACAATAGTCTTCCCCTTCTGGGGTACTATCGAAGGCTATGTCTACACTAGAGACCTTACAGCGGCTCAGCTATACCGATGCAGCTGCGCCGCTGTAAGATCACTTGTGTAGTCGCTCTATTCTGATAGGAGAGAGCTCTCCCTTTGACCTAATTAAACCACCTTCAAGGACCATGGTAACTATGTTAGTGGGAGAAGCTCTTCTGCCAACATAGCACTGTGCACACTGCCACTTATGCCGGTGAAATTTATGTCACTCAAGGGGGTGTTTTTTCACACCTGTAAGTGACACAAGTTTTGCCAACATAAGTGGTAATGTAGACATGCCTAAGTCTTCCACACTGTCTCAGGCAGTCCTTAAGTCCACTGCCCTGACTGAGCCACTCCCTCATTGGCTAGAATGAATGGACCCGGACCGTCTTCAAGTTCACTGCCCAGATTGTGCCACTCATTCACTGGCTGGTAGGGGAACCAGCTGGGTTCCAGCACAGAGGCCAGCTAATGTCTGTAATATCATGAACCCTCCTGCCACTCCCCTGGACTACTTCCTACCTTGCCTATCCCAGGCTCATATTCTCCACTCTTTTAGTTAAACCCCGGTCTGCTAGACAAACCCTTCCTCTTGGGTCCAAATCCCTTTCTCTCCCTTGTTCCAGGACAGTGACTGCAGCCCCTTTCTGCTACCAGCTCCCTGGCTTTACAGAAGCCCCACCTGTTCCTAGACAGGTGAGCTTCCCTTCCTTAGGACTTTCCTCTCAGCCAAATGTCCTCTGGTTTGCAGCTTAATAGGTTAATTGGCCCATCTGGCCTACGTTAACTCCTTCAGCGTGAGTGTGGGGAGCAGACCCTATCACAAAGACACAATAAATGTGCAAATTAATTTAGATTATTTCAACAACTATTAATAGTCTAATGAAATAAAGATATTACCCAACCAGTCTGACAGACACAGCTGAAAACCATATATTGCGCTCTCTCAGACACAAATAATATGTATGTTATCCATAGGATTTCGGAAGGGCACTCAAATTTCTATCTGTGATAACACTCACATCACCCAGAGACACTATTTTAGCTATGATAATATTGTAGAAATTCTTTACATACTACTGAGAGCACAAACTTTCATTAGTTCAGTCTTATTTCCCTCCAGGATGCCCTCAATCTATATCCATTGCTCTACAATGTGAGATTTAACATTCCAACTTCACAACAATGTCTGGAGTTATATGAAGACAACCCCACGCTCTTGTAATAATCTGTTTAGTCCTTTTTCATATTATCATGTTCCCCTGAAGTCAAATTTGTCTCTAGAGGAAATGAAATATGAACATTACCTTTCTCAAAGGCAGGTGCATTTTTTTCCCAATTGCAAAGGGTGGTTTACTACATATATGTCCCAGGAATGTAATGAATATGCATCTCTGTGAGTCACAACTAGCAGTTCAAAATGAAACCCAAAACAGAATATTTGTTTGGACAGCCCTCAAAAACAAAAACAACTGTTTACCCTACAGCCTTCATACTCTGGAGAGAAAAAAAAGATACAGGGGAAAATTTTCAACTGCTTTTAAGTCAATAGGATTTAGGCTCCTGGGTCACTTAGATGCTTTTGAAAATTTTCCAGAGCTGGGATCCAGGGCCTCCTATGTTATAATCCCATTCATTCACTGTTACTGCAGGAGAGTCTCTCAGTTTCCCTGTACACATTTCCCTATCTGTACAATGCATGTAATACTATTTAATTGCCTCACGGAGGCATTGTGAAGATTAATAAGTTATTTGCACAGTGCTTTTGAAATATAAAGTGCAGTAGAAGTGGCAAGTAGTATTATCTGGGTGCTTTTACGGTACAGAACACACTGCCAAATACAAAGCAGAAAATATGAATTTAATTGCTAACATTTTGAGCAATACATAAAACAAGTGACAGTACAAACATCACTATACATGAGAGCAAAAAGAAACACCTTTAGAAGACCTCTTCCAAAGGGAGAACACCTCAATCCATCTACTAAATTCAATGGGACTAGCCGCCTGAAATGACTTAAAGCCTAAAAAAGACACAAAGCTAATAGTATTATGAGTCACACTGTCAAATTGCCTGGCCTCAATTTGTGCATGTGCAACCTTGTATATGCAAGAACATGCACAAAGCCATTTGCATGCATGCTGAATGTGCTAATGAAGTGTATAGGAGTAAATATTATCAGTTGTCTGTACAAGTGACAGTTTGCAAAAGAAAATGTGCACAGATGCATTCATACAAAAGAGCAACATTTTGAAAACTTGGTCCTAAATCTACTATATAGTGCCCCACGGCTATGGAAAATTGCAGATGGAACTAAATCTAAATATACAAACTTAACCATATCACTACCTACTACTCAGACAATAAATCTGAGGGGACGTGTAAGAATTCAAAATCTGTTAAGCTGTTTAATAATCCTTGAATCTCAATCTCTGCGCTCTTAAATTTTATGTATATTTTGTTTCTTAGTAAACTGATGGACGGATAGCACTGAAATGAACCTGACACTGAGCAGACAATATGCAAGCTCCCACAGAAAGTCCCCCATCTTAATCTTGATCTATGACAATTTCAGTATTCTAGTCCTGGCAGTGTGTCAAACTGTTTGATGGATTTTTGAGGTGAACAAAAATCCAAAAGGAGCCTCAAAGAGGACACCAGATCCATTTCCTTTGTACCAGAGGTGAACAGCCTAATGTTCTATCCTACTCATTCTCCAAACATGAAAGGCTAGTGTGCTATCTTCAGTGCTAATATATCCTTATTCTTTTTATTTTGTATATGTACCATATCTATCGTTGGTATTTTAATGTGTCTATCACTGTAGTTTTAAAGCACTATGAGCTTGATCTTGCAGCATGAAAGTTTTTCCACTGATGGGAATGACGACAGGATCAAGCCCTACATATACAAATTAAAAGTATCTGCTCATTCTATAAGGACCCTACTTGCCATTTCTCCTCTGTTTACTCTGCTTTCTTCAGATGGATGTTCTTGCTTTACCTCCATGAAAGATTCTGCTGCAATGACATTCTGGAAGGAAGGCTTCAGAGTAGCAGCCGTGTTAGTCTGTATCCGCAAAAAGAACAGGAGTACTTGTGGCACCTTAGAGAAGGCTTAGCCCAAGAGATGCATCTTGTATTGCATTCTGAAGGTAGAAAGATTTGGGCTAAACTTGTTTTCCTGTGGTAGAGAATTCCCTTGTGTATAGATTTCCACAGCTAAGAACTGCCTCTGAGGTCTTGGCAACTAACCAAAAACGAAAACTTTTCTCTTTGCATTATTTAGCCCATTTCTGGATGGCTTCTCACAAGTGTCTCATCTTAAAGCTGAGATTTCCAAGGTTCTTAAGAGGGTTAGGGCCCAGATCCTCAAAGCTATTTAGGTGACTCACTTCCATTTACTTCAATGGGAGCTAGGCTCCTAAATATGCTTGAAGATCTACACCTAAGTGTCTAGCTCCCATTGACTTTCAATGGATGCTGGGTACCTACCTCCCCAGGTATCTGAAAATTCCAGCCTTAAGCCATATTTTCCAAGGAACTATACTTGATGACTTTTTTCTACTTGTTTTGCCTTGTTCACCACTTAAGCACTTCAGGTGAAATTTTCAAAAGCTCTACATGATTTTCAATTTTTATGTCCTTAAAATCAGTTAGGTATGTTTGAAAATCCCTTCCTTCTTACTTTTCTGTTTTCCAATAGCATTAACGGCATAAGGCATGGAAGCAATGGCCACCTTAGCACTAGCTTAATCCATTATACATGCTCTTATGTACATGTATTTAGACCAACTACCATGATGCTAAGGAATAAAAGTGAAATCCTGACCACCCAAAGTCAATGGCAAAAGTCCAACTGATTTTAATAGGAACAAGATTTCATCCTAAGAGAGGATTACATCTCCTTTTTAAACAGGTGGTTTTGGTTTAAAAAAGAAAAAGGACAAGGGAAAAAAAGAACTAGAATGCAAGAATGTTTTGTGCCCTTTATACTGCCTGCAAAATGACAGAAGACTTTCAAAGTCTTTGCAGTTATTGTAGAATAGCACCGGAAATAAAAAACATGCTTTGCCTCAGAAAGAAAAATATGGATTTCCCTTCCCTTTTCATATAAGCCTTCTGAATTCTTTGGCACCAGTCAACATAACGTGCTTTGTTTTGAAAACTGCACAATTTTATTTTGCCTTTTAAACTGCTCTGCAGGCAAAAATATTCTGTAAAAACAAGAAAAAAGGTAAATATAGTTAACAAGCAATGTTACTATTTTATTCTCTTCCATTTTATTTTCAGGGCATAAGAATACATTTTAAATATTAACAATGTGGAAGCAGAGCAAGGCCTGACAGGGATTGGATGGGAATTTCAAATGCAAACAGTCTTTGTTAGCAAGAGTCAGGCTAACTGTAACCCTAATAACGCGAGATTTGTAGAAGCGAGGATTGTGTGAGGCGAGTAGGAAAGAACTGTGTGAAGTTGTTTTGCGACCTTGTGTAGATAATATGGAATGTAGACTAGAGTCTAAATCAGTGAGAAAAATAAGTTATCAGGATGACCTATGTATAAACAAAATGCAGCTGTTGCTTATTATTGTCTTTAACAAAAGGTATAAATGCTTGCTGTAATCGTTTACCTGTAGAGAGACCTGCCTAGGAGGGGGAGACCCTGTGTCCTAGTGCACTCTCTCCCTCTATGCAATTGCTTGAGAAAATAAAGATCTGACTTTGCTGCACCCAACCAAAAGAGTGAGAACTCTGTTATTCTCCGACAACAATGATACATCAGAAACAGATGATATAAGATGATATTAAGCACACATATCCAGAAAGCATAACCCTATTTCCAAAAATGTGTTCTGTTGTTTAAATACATGGAATGATACCTTTTCTAAGCATCTTAAACCTTTCTCAAGGTGAGCAGTCATTACACATGAATAGAACCACTTATGTAAATAAGACTACTTGCATAAATAAGGATTCCTCCTAGGTGTGATCCAAAGGCCTTCAAAGTCAACAGAAAGACTCCCACTGACTTTAACGATCTTTGAATCAGATCTGCCGTGAGCAAGTTGCTGCAGAACTGAGGGCTTGATTCAAACAGCAGTATGTCAAAGCACACTACTGAACTTGTAGTGCGCAGCTGAAGGGTCCACACAGCCAGTTACTGCATGGCAGGCTAGTGCACTGTAGATTTACACCCCAGCTTGCCATGCACTAATTCTCCATATGGACAAACACTGACACCTATATTTGGTGAATTCATTCAGGTATGTACTTTCCATTTTTCAAGCATCAGTTACTATCAAAACTGCTATCAGAAAATTGTGTTGCCGTTTACTAATATTAGATACATTATCTAGGTTCTGTAGTAAAACAAACATATTCTAAAATCCAAATCATGCTAATTCTTTCAGGGAGTAGTAACTATGATTACTTTTGCTTTCAGTAGCTGTTTCTTTCATTACCACAAGAAAGTGTAAGATACATGTAAATAAGGCCACACATGGAAATGTCTGCTTGTCCATTCCCATTTGGTGGCACAGATGCTTATGTTTTAAGCAACTGACCCAGGAACAGTTGGACCACAACCATAAGACTTGCATAAGTTCCTTTTATTTGGGGAAAATCTGCTTATCTGTATCTGGAAAGAGAGGAGCCTTATAGGGTCTGTCTGAGGATCACCCATGTTGCATTACCCACAGTAAAGCCGGTTACTGTTCAATTGAACAGCAGCCAAAACCAGGGCAAGATAAGTCAAAGTGTGTCTCTCTGTCCTTGTGTAGTGTTGCAGTTGTACTCTGGAAAACTGTGCCCACTTCTTAAGCACTACTTGAAAGAAGCCTTGAAAGAATGAATCTCTTTCCTGTCACTTGCCATATACATGCCTTTTGTCATTGCTAGCACTTGTTACTCCTGAAAGTTATTTAACCAGACTATCACGGCTCTAGGGTGACTCCAATCAGCCAGCCTCAAGGTCAATGCACTATTTTCAGTTTCCCAGATTTCCATTGAGAACTTAACACTTCAGACAGCCTGGCTTCAAAAAAGTGCCCCAGGATCCTTGCCTTTGGCGCTTTCCATTTGATCCACTATATTAGCAACAATTTTATGTATCTTTTACTATTAGAGAAAGAGAACAGACATGCGTCTCTGGCATTTTGATTTTCTATTTGCATGCTTTGCCCCATCCAGAAACTCCAAAGTACATTTCTTGGTTTCTTGCATGGACTCAACATCCAAATGCTATTTTTTTAATCTATTGGTTCAACATAAGTTTCACATTTTGAATTCTCACCTTTCCAAATCCCAAATATAGTACACAATGTAGTACAGAGACAAAGTGATGGACATAAAAATACTGTAGAGCAAATTCATGTATTAATTTCTCTAACCTAAGAAGAGATCAATGTGGATCAGCTTCATAATCCAGCATTTCTCATCTAAATCACAATAATAAAAACTCCAGATCCAAGTGGGTAAATTTAGGCCTAATACAAAAGACAGACCTCCAGATGAGAGACCATTGGTATATGCAGTATGTGTCTGCCTCACTTTGTTTCCTAGGCTAGATAGTGGATGATATCACAGAATTTAAGTGAATAAATAGCTGGACTGTGGAATTTTTGCATCCTACTCAACTCACATGCTATGCATAAAATAAGTCCTTGAATCATAACTTAACTAGAGAAAAATATGCCATATTCAGCGAAGTGAGGTTGTTCCGGGAGTTAACCAATGTTCTGTAACTAAATACTCTAATGTGTTGATATTAGAGGTGGTCAGAAAATAAAGATATGTTTTGCAAAAAATTTTGCTGAAATGTGTCACATTTTTCAAATAAAAAATTTTGAAACTCAAAATGTGCCAAGCGACTTTACTTTCTATACAATATTTCATAAATGCTAAAGTGTTGTTCTACCCTGAAAAGTGGGTAGTTTCTTTAATCACCCAAAGTCACTAGTTGCTTTTCAAAAATTTATCCAATGTATGTACTGTAAAAGAAAAGCTTCTAATAGGAGTTCATATTTGTGTATTAAGAGACAAGGTGGGTGAGGTAATATCTTTTATTGGATCAACTTCTGTTGCTGAAAGAGACGAGATTTCGAGCTACAGAGTGATTTGGTTCAAAATTTTCATGCATATTCAGCATTTCATATGAAATGCAATTATACTGGAGGACTTTGTGTAATATTTCACATTGAGTAATTTTTAGATTTTCTTAGAGCAAACTTTTGCCCTCAAATATGAGCATGCAGCCCCCATGGATATCAGTGGGAGATGAACTTGTATATTTGAGGGGAGAAGGCCACTTTGTGTTTTGCTGGAGAGTCCCCAGAAGATTACAATTTGCAATGAACACATAGTGACATCATCAAGTTGCATACACCTTTTGCATTTTCTAAGATCAGTGAGTTCTTGCCATTTTTTTGTCTTTATTGTGTTTCACCTGTCACAGTTTCTGGGTAACTGCTGCACCTGTTTTCTCCCTCCATGGCAACCTCTTAAAAGTTTTTGGCTCCCAGCCATCACCTCTCTTGGGCAGAGACCCATGTCTCACTCCCTCCTGACAACCATCAGTCTTACAGGGCTCTAGTAGGACAAGTACTTTCAACCCTTCGGCAAGGATTGGGGCCCCACTTGGACAGAGGGGCCTGTCCATTTGCTGGATCAGAAAGAGGGCCCTGCATGGGAATAATTTGGGGGGAGTACAGAGGGGACAGAGTTTCTGCAAGTGCCAAGCTACCCTCCAGGGGCCTCTGGCGAATCCAGTTTGAACTAGAATATGAGAGTCTCCCCAAGAGGTGCCACCCCTCTGGGTGGGTTGCAAGCTGGCTGGTTTGCCTTAGTCATCCCCCACTGTTTTTAGTTCCTGGAGGAGCTGTAGTAGCCCTACCCCAAGAAGTAGAACACAGTCATACATAAACCACTCATTTAAAACCATAGACTCCAACGACACTGGTTGGGTTGCAATATCTGTCATCTCACCTACCGAGCTCTACTTAAATTATAGTTGGGGATATTGATATTAATATGTTAATTACTTGAACATCAGTTTTTAAAAAAATATGCCATAATAGCTACTGAATAGCACAAAGTATGTGGGTGCATTAAAGGTCTTTTACTCAAATCCCTAAATTCTTCTAATCTCATGAATACCCTGGAACACAAAAGATATATTTTTAGAGAGAACATGTTCTTATTCAGGTTCTGTTTGTTTAGGAAGATATTAATGTAAATGGAACTTCCAGTTCTTTTAGCTTCAAAGCACCTTTATAGGACAGATTTTAGCAAACTGATTTTCAAAATCAATAGGGTTTATTCACTAAAAATAAATCTGTAAATTTGTAGGCAAGGCTCTTGCCAATCTCAGCCAAAACCCACATAAAGGGTTGACGCTTTGCTTTCACATCTCTGTGATAATAGATATTTTGTTCTAATGAATATCTTATAGATTCATAGATTCTAGGACTGGAAGGGACCTCGAGAGGTCATCGAGTCCAGTGCCCTTCCATCACTCTAAAGTTTTTGCTTGACTCTATAGTGTTAAAACTAGCCTATCTGTATTTCTCCAAAAGCATTAGATGGTGGGCTGCCAGGGCAAAATCCACAAGAGAGAAAGCAGACTTCCCTCCAATGATTTCAGAAGAAGCTATCCTTCCAGTCTTCCTTACAATCAAACATTAAAGTATAGGATATGATGTCACTGGGCTTGGTTTAAGCTGATCCTTGATGTAGAGGCCAAATAGTGAAGACCAGCTAAAATACATGGGCATCCTGTTATACCTCTGTCATCCTTTCAATTTGGCCAACAAAAGCCATCTATAATAGGATATGTACAATGTCAATAGATGCATGTGCACAAACAAGCTATGCCATGGTTCTGCTTCTTTCATTCTTCCTGTCATTGTGACAGTTTAGTAGTGGATGATGATAATGCCCACCCCTCTGTTTCCAGAACCATGAAGGTCCTCTGACCACCAGCAACTTACTTTTCAATTTCCTCCAATATACTAGCCTCAATGGGCCCAATCCTCAGTTAGTGTCAATCAATGTAGCTCCACTGAAGTAACTGAATTACACTAGCTGAGGATCTGGCCCATATCTTTAGTCAACGTTCTTAAAATATAAACATACTCTTAAAGAGAACCATATCAGTGCTGTGATCAGACACAGCCTAAATTTTTTGCTTCTGCAGCCAAGCTTTGGTAGTATGCCAAGATCCAGTTAGTAACAATCCTGTCTGTGCTGCACATCTATAACTCACATTCCTACATTCATTGCTTTCCAGTTTCTGTAACAAAGACAGCAAGGCCTACTCACATAGGCAGGATGAGAATATTGGAACAAAGCTGTAGGACGTACTGAGATGTCATACTGAGACACCTCTTGAGGTGTGTGCTCTTTCCAGAGGATCCTCTGTTCTTACAACATATTTTTCTCAAATTATTTCTTCTGTCTCCTTTACATCAGAGCACTCTTTTTCACTGTAACAACATCCAGAAATTAGAGAAATTAGTTCTGTGCTTTTGCTTGTTGCTGGTTAACTGTCCTGACTTCTGTCATTGCCAGGTCCCACCATATAAGTCATCTTTTGCTCCAGAGGAGAAAGATTCATCTTGCCTTTCACATATGGTACAATACTGGGAATGGCTGGAATGAATATAATGCTTGTGAATCTCCTAAACATCAGTAATATTTGACCATCTACATTCAGCCAAATAATTTCCAGCTACATTCAGATAGCCAAATATTTATTCTCTCATTACGACTGCTGCTGAGAGCACCAGCCCTGTGCTAGGAGAGAGTTAGAAAGACCTTACCTATTCCTTCAAACACACAAGGAATGGAGGAGAGAAGAATATATACATCTCAGGGAATTTCTTATCTTTGCCTTGTGGAGAAAGGAAAGAAAAGATCCCCTCCTCCCCCCGCCGCCCAGCAGCCACCAGACTCTGGTGGGAAGAGGAGAAAAGAAACTCCTTTCTTTGTATCTTGTGGAAAACTAAAAGCAGAACTACTCTCTCCCAAGGTTAATGGGGAGAGGTAAGAGGACTCCCTACTCCTTACAGACCATAAGTGGCAAGGTGTTGCTGCTATGACTTCTTTAAATTCAAAGCTGTTTGTAAAATAGCCATGTGTGTCCCCCTTAACCCTAATGGTTATAGTGGCATGGGGAACACTCAAAATAAGCCACCACTGGTAAGACCATGCTTAGAGTCTCTTTCTCTCTCCTTTCCCTGGAGGCCCTAGTCTTCCTTGTCCAACATTGTTCTTCAGGCTGTTATCATGTTCCTGTGTTCTCATGGGAACATGATAGCATGTTCTCATGTTCTGTTGGAGATCCCAGATACAATTGGATTCCCCCACTCCCAAGTCCAACCTGTACCTCATCGTGGTGGAGGGAGTGTAACATCTGAAGTAGGGGATTGCTCGTTGGAGCTATGTCATCAGCGATCAAGGCTTGTCCGAAATATCGCCGTGGGCATTATGTGAGGTGGACAAGTCCAACGTGAACCCCGAAAATGATGGCTAGCACAGGCGACGAAGATGCAGGGCAGCAGCTGCACTTAGCTACCCGAAGCAAAGGATGTCGCTGAGAAAAACTCAACGGTTCAGGTCGCACAGCATGAAGCCAGTACTGGTAGACCAGGAAAAGGGTCACGTTACTGCACCTCCATCTCATCCCAGTGGGACAAGCTATTTCCCAGGATAATCATTCACTCTTGTTTATTTAACCATGAATAACCTAGTACTCAGCACCAGGGTTAGAGCCCCTACCTTACTTTCAGCTGTAAATGCCTTGTCAGTGCCGTCTCCGCTCAGTGCAAACATGACAGGTTTGTGCCAAAGCCCCCCTGGGGACATGCGTCCTCTGATGTCAACAGGCACATCTGCAGTACATTGTGGCAATGCATCCAGTTGTATCTGGGACATACAAAATGATGGAGTCTAAGTTAGCTGTTACACTCAAGAGAGAGATCTTGGAGTCATCATAGATAATTCTCTGAAAACATCTGCTCAAAGTGCAGTGGCAGTCAAAAAGCTGACCGAATGTTAGGAATTATTTGGCCTGGGATAGTAGAGTAGGGTGGCCCTGCATGCTTGAACTTCAATGGCACAGTATTTATCCCTCCGGACAAACAGGTAGTTCAGTGTGGGGTAAACCTGCAGTTGTATCTGAAGAAGAGTGTTTTTTACCCACGAAAGCTTATGCCCAAATAAATCTGTTAGTCTTTAAGATGCCACAGGACTCCTAATTGTTTTTGTGGATACAGACTAACACGGCTACCCCTCTGATACTTGGTTTTGCTGGTAAACTGATAGCTTCCTTTTCCAAGGGTACCCATAGTGACCACTAAAGTTCAATTAAAAAAACCTAATAAAGAAAGATTTAAATAATATTTCTCCTCCCCTCCCCTACTTCTACTTTGTTTTTACTACAGATTCCTTTCATCTGGTGCATGGCATTCCCTTCTTTCATTACAAACTCTCTAGAGATCATCTTACCCAGTCATCCAGCAAATAAATTATTTTCATTTATGACTCCAAATTGCCTCTTCATAACTGTCAATATTTAATGTATTAGATGCAATCCTGAAAGGGCCCCAGACCACAAAACATATTTACTAAGCATTGGAAGACAGTACGGAGGAGGGGGCAGTGTTTTTCCCTCTAGCACACATACTGTATTGTTTCATTTTGTCTTTTCTTTAACCATATTTCAGAATATATTTTATCATTATCCAATTTTCTTTGGATATCACACATACAGATCTCCATTGCTGGTATGTGTGTACATCTTCAGTACTGAGTAGCAGTTCTCTTGAAAGCAATGAGTATATTGGTGTCATGCACATGCTCCCATGTGGTGCTAGTAGTTTAATGTGAGGAGCAATGGCCCTGACTCCATTCCTGTTCTGCTTCAACAGTGAGCTCTCATTCCTTCTTCCAGCCTTATGATGATTTATTTGAGACTCCAACTCAGCAAAGCACTTAATCATGTGCTTACGTCCCATTGATGGGATAGCTGAGGCCATTCTGGGCTGCTGTCAACTGCATTCTGGAATGCACTCTTTCCCTCGAACATCCTTGACAATGGACATCAACCATTCATGGCTCAACTGGGGTGCATCCCATGATGTTAGAATGTCCATCACAGATCAGCATGACCACTGTCATTCATGCCAGAGAGAGGGATAATCATTTAAAGGCCTAATCTATCTACATAACCTTCTCTGCTTGGGCCCTCAGAGTAGGAGAGTCATCTGAATATATTCCTTATAGAAGAAACTCTTCAGCCATCAATTGTCAGGTCAGCATCTAATAAGTGACTGACCCAGCTTTGACTTCAATAATTTGTCGCTGATGTAATGATGTCTCTTTGTTTGAGGCCTCTAGAGCTTCTGTTTTGATAAAGGCTTTCAGAGAGTGAACTCTGTTCTCCTGCCAGGTTTTTTGTGTAGTTTTCCTTTGTGAATGTTGCACAGACAGAATAATGGGCATACCTACATATATACGCACTTACAACCTACTCACACAGGCTAGTGTGAGAAATTGGAATGGGCTGCAACAAGGATTTTAGTGTCAGGGCCACATTAATTAGGAGTGGTACAGCCACAAGTTACAGTAGAAATGATGTTTGCACTGTTGTAGCCATGTTGGCACTGACCAGGATATGAGACAAGGTGTGTGAGGTAATATATTTTATTGGACCACTTCTATTGTGGAGCTCAAAAGCTTGTCTCCTTATTGGACCAACTTCTGTTGGCAAAAGAGAAAAGCTTTCGAGATCCACAGAAGTTGATCCAATAAAATATATTACCTCGCCCACCTTGTCTCTCACATTAGAAATATCATTTCTATACAAGTTGAACTTAGACAGTCACAAATATAAAAATTAAGTCAGAATACAAAATTATAAAAACAATTAATTCTTCATTTGTAGCCTGGAGTCTAGTAAAATGGCTTTGCATAGCAGTACTCTTCTTCCAGAATTCTCCATTTCTGCCCTTCCCCATCTGCCATTTGCCTGCTTTGGGCCAGATTCTGTCTGGCCCTTCTGAGAATACACATGTGCAGGGAGGGTGCAATGAGCCTTCAGCTTCCCCTTGCCCAAAAGCTAGGCAGAATCCATCCTTGTATTCAGGTGAGCACGGGGTCTGCTCCTTCCTACCCCCTCTGGAAACACAGCATACTTCAAGGGGATAGGGAGTAGGTGAAGGCATAGCTACACCCCCTCATTCCTTCACAGAGCTGGCTTTGCATTGAGAATGGAGCACAACACACCTTTCTTGACTCACCACACTAGTAGGTATGGTATGGTCAGAGTTAAGGCTGGAGACTGGCCATTAGAGATCAGCCAAAGAGAGATTTAAGCTCTGATCCAGCAAAGCACTTAAATCCATGCTTAACTTTAAAGCTGTGAGTAGGCCATTTGACTACTTCAATGGGACTACTCACACTTAGAATTAAGTGTGTTGTGATGGAGGTGGAGCTGTGCTGTAACAATTTAGGAATACTCTATGCTGACAAGTCCTCTTTACTCCACCCTTAGCTCCAGAGATCCACAACTATCCCAGTCAAATCTTAGCCCTGCCTGTGGGCCTAGGTTCACTTAGGTTACTTCACAAGGCCCTTATCAAAAGAGATGTAACAGCCACACCCGTTTTCCCTCAGATCATCCAATGGAGAGATTCTCTGCTCTCCCCTAGGTCTCTTCCTCACTCAGCCCCCTACAAAGGGTCCTGACCCTCAGGGAAAAACAAACAGTCCACCCCAGTCACTAGGGTGACCAGATGTCCCGATTTTATAGGGACATTCCCGATTTTGGGGTCTTTTTCTTATATAGGCTCCTATTACCCCCCCACCCAGTCCCGATTTTTCACACTTGGTGTCTGGTCGCCCTACCAGTCACTCTCCTACAGCTGGGCCTTTCCCCCTTTAAAATAAAAAAAGACTCACACCATGCCCAGGTGTGGCAGGGCAGGCTTCAAAGGTGAGGATAGCCCTGCCAAAGGACCCAAGTAGGCCTAGAGGAGAGAGAGAAAGTTGGGCAGCTAATTAAGATGCAATTAAGATAAAGTAGGGGAACTATGAACACTTTGCAAAGAGACTATAAAGATATTTGGGGAGCTCCAAAAGCTTAGTATGGTACAAAATATGTAATAGAATCCACCAACATCCAGCAAATATTCCTAATGAAGAGGATAGTACCCCTGCCCAATGGTATAGGATGGAGGATGTGTTTTCAATGCTGGGAAAATGTACTTACATTAACACACAGGAATTTGACAATTGTTCTAACATTTGGAGATTTACTGTCTTCTATTAGCTATGCAGGGAAAGCTCAGCTCTCCAGATTGCAAACCATGATTGAAAAAAAATCCTTCTTTGTTTTTCAGTGAGATTGATCAGTGACTTATCATTATAAATCCTGTGCACTGCTGTTCCTCCTTCTTTATGGACCTTTGGTGAATGTATCTATAGCACAATCATGAATTAGTTTGTTATTTATGTCTGAAAAAGTAAAAATAAATTTAAACAAAAAACACTGCTCTAGGCTGAAATTCAGTCTACAGCCCACAAGTAATTTTCTTTGGAAATGTTCAGAAATAACCATTTAGCTATTTTTATGATACAATGTAAAAAAACAAGTATGCTTACTAGCTTTAAATGGTTTAAATTACTTATTTTTTTTCTAAAATAAAATATTGCGGTCCTTCTCATGGTTTAATTATTATTTCTATAATGCATTTATAGAACTTTGAGTGTACATACAATTAGTTAAAAACCCATCACATTTTACATGCTACATTGAAACACCAATCGCCAAATTCATTCCTGCACTTGCGGGAAGCTGGACATTACATCTCCCCTTCTGCTTCTTTGAAGTGATGTAAAATATATTTTTCTGAGGGTCACAGGACAACAACAATTCTGGCTCTGGAATACACTGTATCCTACACAAATTTAGACCCTCCTTGTTCATCCAATTTTAATATCTTAGATAAGCAGGTAATCTTCTCAACGTAGCTTAATGGACAATACATGCAGACAATAAATGTCATATACTTCCCCAATACATATGTGGGGAAGTGAGCGCCATAGTGCAGGCTACTGAAAATGCAATAGCATCATTTCCAAGATATGTAAATCTAGGAATCGTAAGCTTGTGCACCCAAGCTGATCTCAATTGCTATGGCATAAGACAAGGAAAGAGACAATCTTTCAGATACACAGGACTCATATTATAACAAGCTTTGTAAGTTACAACCAACAACTTTTATTAAACCCATTGGAAGCAATGTAACCTAAAGAAGTCACCCTACAGAGAGTAACAAAGCAATTTTTAAACATTACCTATTTTTTTTAAAAATGTACATCTAAAAATAATGTGAAGAAGAAATAGGCTTTGATAAGAGACTTGAATGAGGAAAGGAAAAGAAGTGGCAGAGGGGGGTCAAGAAGGGAGTTTCAGAAATAAGGAGTAGCAGGAAAGAAACCCAGGAGGTAGAAACAGGAAAAGAACATAGAGTGGACATCCAGGCAAGCAGATCTAGTGAAGAATGGGGAGATGGAGAGGGAGTAGAAGGATCTAACAACTAAGAGGTACAAAGGAGATGAATTGCAAAGGGCCTTGAAAATGAGAATGAGGAACCTGAATTTGTGAAGTAAACGCACACTAGTGAAAGAATTTTAAGAAGGGACAAATTAAATTATTTCTGCAGCAGCTAGATATTTTTTTTTAGCAAAGTCTGGTATAGGTTGGAGGGTAACAAGGGGACAAGGGGACAGAGACAGAAGCTGTAATAATCAATGGATGTGAGATTTTCCAGTGTGAATGGAAAGGAACAGGTAGATTTTTGAGATATTGTGGAGATACAACCAGGAAAACGTAGAGATGGTATCTATAGGAGAAGAAAGAGGAGCTGAAATAAACATGGCAGTAAACCTTTGCTACAGAAGAGGTAAGGGACTCTGAAAGGAAAGAGGAGGAGTTCAGTTTATGAAATGTTGAGCTTGAACATGCAGGAGGACAGACAGGAAGAATAAGAAGTGTCAGAGAGGCCATCAAAGATATGACTTGTCTGTGCAGTAGATGGAAAATTTACAATGAGAAACACTCCATTGTATTTCAGTTGGCATTCACCAGACTATCTGCTGTTGCAGAACTGCAACAGTGCTGCTGATTGAAACACAGCACATGTTTTGGTGGAGGAGAAGAAATCTTTAGTGCCATAATATTGATGAGATCATTTTTACTTGAAGAACAATCAAAAAGAGGCTGGCTGAGACATTGACATTTAAAAATCCACTGACTGGGCATGCACTGTAACTACTATTCCTAAGACTCTCACTAGGCATTCAGTATTATGAATCTGTAAAATAACATTACATATTACAGATCCATACTATTTCAAGGCATACTGTTCCTCTCAAAAATATTGTGTAAGAATAATACATACAGTTCAGCCAAATCTTAATGATTAGCTGATACATTACTGATTTGAGGGTGCTCTATTGCAGTGATTTCCTGAACTGGGCACAACCGGATGTTTTAGGAAGTTGAATTATAATCCCACAAACACCAAGGTTATATCTGATACCCTACATTATTTGAACATAGTTTTTGTTGCAGTTTAATTGTATACTAATTACTAGCTTTGTCCACGGTTATGTGTATTTGACTAACTCAGGGGTAAGCTTTTCTATCCCACCCTCCCATCTCAAAATCTTGTTTATTCTCCTGGCATGATACATCAATGGAGGCTGCTTCTCTCTGTGATGCTTTTAATACATTAAGCATAAATATCACAAATCCTTTCTTGTCCTTTCTTTTTGATTTGCCAAATATTTGGCCAAGCCAATGAACAGATTAAGCTCACTATATATTACCAGATGGCCTCGTGGGTTTGTGTCCCCTCCTGGGCAAATTCTGCCGTCATCTCTGAGCAGCTGCATGGAGCCCAGAGGGATCTGTGTACTTTTCATTCATTCAGCTGGGTCACTCATCATTAATATTCAGAGGTAGAAGAGGTGTCAGACCAGAGAATTGGTGCTGGCTCATGTTAACACACTGACATGTCAGTCATTAACCCTAGAGGCTACCAGGCCCAATTCAGAACAAAAGTAACTGCTGGACTGAATGCATCGCTAATGGGGATGAGATTTCTTCGTCTCAACTAACCATTCACGGTATAGTAACATAATTAGAACCTTACCCACTAGCACTGCTATACGATGCCAAACAGGATCTACTTTGAGATAAAAATCCCTGATCTAAGTCAAGTTCAAATGATTCTACTGCAGTTATAGAGTGTTCTCAGAATCAAATTGTATTTAAAATATCATTATTAAGAAAGCAGTAAAATGCAGCTCCATGGTAGTTCTAGATTTGCTGGAATTTCTTAAATGACATCTTGATCATATAAAAGAGTAGATTTTTTAAATTAAATACAGTCGTCTTGGGGGGAAAATAGCAACAAAGTAATCCCCAGAGTGTTTGATCTCAGTGCAATGTCCCACTAACTACACTTGTGATGGCCTCTGAGTGCACCCTACTGGACTCCCTAAAGAATGCTTCCTGCTCTCATGGAGCAGCTTTGATGGGAAATGTGTGGCTAAAGTGGCAAACTTCATGTGGGTTGAAGATCTCTCTCTAGAAAAATAAATTGCAGTTATAATAATCCCCCAAATCCTCTTCTTGTGGAATTTTTGGCATCTTGAATTTCCAACTGTTAACCAAACGTTAGCAACAGCAATTATAGCATCTCCTACAGAATTAGAATAATAGAAATGTAGGCCTGGAAGGGACCTCATTATGTCCAGCCTACTGTGCTGTGGCAGGACCAGGTAAACGTAGACCAGCCCTGACAGGTGTTTGTCCAACCCCTTCTTAACCTCCAACGATGGGGATTCCACAACCGCTCTTGGAAGCCAGTTACACCATTCAAGTTAGAAAGTTTTTCCTAATATCTAACCTAAGTTTCTCTTGCTGCAGATTAAGCCCATTACTTCTTGGCCTACCTTCAGGTGGCTATAGAGAACAATTGATCAGAGTCCTCTTAACAGCATCCCTTAACATATTGGAAGACTGTTATCAGATCCACCCTCAGTCCTCTTTTCTCAAGACTGAACATACCCAATTTTTTTAACCTTTCTTCATAGGTCAGGTTTTCTAAACCTTTCTTCATTTTTTGTTGCTCTCCACTGGATTCTCTCCAGTTTGTCCACAGCTTTCCTAAAGTATGGTGCACAGAACTGGACACAGTACTCCAGCTGAGGCCTCATGAGTGCAGAGCAGAGTGGGACAATTAACTCCTGTTCCTCACATAGGACACTCCTGTTAATGCACCCCAGAATTATATTAGCCTTTTTCTCAGCTGCATCACATTGTTGACTCATATGCAATTTGTGCTCAACTAGAACACCCAGATCCTTTTCAGCAGTACTACCCCTAGCCAGTTATTCCCATTTTGTAGTTGTACGTTTGATTTTTTCCTTCCTCTATTAAGAACTTTGCCTTTGTCTTTAATAAATTTTCATTTTGTTGAATTCAGAGCAATTTGTCAAGGTGGTTTTGAGTTCTAATTCTGTCCTCTAAAATGCTTGCAGCCCTTTACAGTTTGGTGTCATCTGCAAAGGTTATAAGCATATTCTCCACTCCTTTATCCAAGTCATTAATGAAAATATTGAATAGTACCAGACCCAGAACTGACCCCACTAGAGAGAAGGCAAGGTAGGAAGTAGCCCAAGGATATACCAGTAAGGTTCAGGACTGTGCAGACATTGACTGCTTGTGGTAGGGTCCATGGGCTGGAACCCAGTATAGAGAACGGGCCTGGGTTCCCTTATCAGCCACGGGGCAATGGCACCATTAAGGAGCAGTGGGAGGAAAGACTGCCCAGAAAGTGGGTCCCATGAATTGGGAGCAGTAAAGTCCCAAGCAAGCAAGACAAGGAGAGTGATGGAGTGCAACTGCAGGAAGGGGCATTGGCCTGGCGATGCTAATCCCCAGATGCATCCAGAAAGAGGCACTCCAGCGGTGAGTGAAGCCTCCACCCCCGTGACACCACCGTATAGTAATTTCATCTAGACCACATTTCCCGCATTTGCTTATGAGAATTTCATGTGAAAGCGTGTCAGAAGCCTGACGAAAAAACAAGATATCATATCTACTGCTCCCCCCACAATCCACTAGGACAGTAACCCTGTCACAGAAGGAAATTAGGTTGGTTTTGCTTCATTTGTTTTTGAAAAATCCATGCTGGCTACTTTTTATAATAGTGCTTACAAATTCATTGTTTAATATTTTTACAGTATCTTGCCAGATATCAAGATTATGGTCTATAATTCCCTGGGTCTTCTTTGTTCCCTTTTTTAAAGACAGGTGTTATGTTTTCCCTTCTCCAGTCTTCAGGTACCTCACTTGTTCTCCACAAGTTTTCAAAGATAATTGCTAACACTTCTGAGATTGCTTCAGCTAATTCCTTATGTATCCCAGGATGAATTTCTGCTGACTTGAATACATCTAACTTACCTAAATATTCTTTAACCTGTTCTTTCCCTACTTTAGCTTTCATTCTTTCCCCCTTGTTGTTGTTAATTCATGACCAGATACTCAATACAATCTTTTTATCATTCATATCAGTTTATCATCAAGGAGGAGAAACTTCATTTTGTTCTAGTAGACAGTTATAGTCGGCATTGAGCCAGATGTAAAAACAAGCTCTGTACTATCTACCTCTCAATGATAATAGAGGAGGACCCAAACTCACTCAAGCTATGATGAAGTTCAGAGCTGGATCTGATCATTAGAGCTAACCTCTTCTCTACCATGAGTTGAAGTAAAACCCTGACTCTAAATCAGGGATCGGCAACCTTTGGCACGCGGTTCACCAGGGTAAGCACCCTGGCAGGCCAGGCTCGTTTGTTTACCTGCTGCGTCCGCAGGTTCAGCCGAGTGCGGCGCCCTCTGGCCGCGGTTTGCTGCTCCAGGGCAATGGGGGCTGCAGGAAGCAGTGCAGGCCAAGGGATGTGCTGGCCGCCGGGCCCTGTGCCAAGGGATGTGCTTACCCTGGCGGACCTAGGGTGACCAGATGTCCCGATTTTATAGGGACAGTCCCGATATTTGGGCCTTTTTCTTATATGGGCGCCTATTACCCCCCACCGCTGTCCCGATTTTTCACACTTGCTGTCTGGTCACCCAAGGTGGACCCTGTGCCAAAGGTTGCCGATCTCTGCTCTAAATGTATCTTGGAAGAAAGTCAAGTATGAATTTTACAAGTCAACCCCACCTCTATGAAGTATATTTTCTAGCTTTCAGTGATAGTTCAACGTAAAACTTCCTTGGGCCAGAGACTTAATTAGTGTAAATCAGTGTCACTCCATTTAAATCAATGGAGATATACTTATTTACACCAGCTAATGATCTGGCCCATTTATGTCTACTGTGAAACTTGTCAGACATTTGTTTTCTTCTATTACTCTTGCAATTATCTGATGTTTTCCATATGTGATGTGCACAGTCCATTCTGAACGTTACTTTTGTTTAGAGGCTTGAAAACATTTCACCTTTGGTTCTCACACCAGATGGTAACTGATCCATTTGCTTAATTTATCTAATTAGGGAGAAAGAAAATGTCTTCAAGTGTCCTTAATGCATTCACATCCTCCATCTCAACATTTGATTATATCATGAATGATGCATCCCTGCTGTGGCCTGACTTTTGCAACCATTTCTTTCTGGCCTGCTAAATGCAGCTCAAAGTATATATTGGAGAAAGTAATTTCTACATTTAAGGTTCTGCAAAATAGCCATATGACAGGATCTACCAAGTGATGCAGTTGAAACACAAGAGATTTCTCCTAAACAACATTAAGAGGGTGACAGTGATCTACAATAACCAATTTCTCTTTGGGATGTACATGTAACCTATGCTGTGTCAGTGGAATACTGGCCCTGATTTTCCTCTTACTTAAACTGATGTAAGTTAGAAACAAATGAGAAAAAATAGACCATTGTATTCAAGTAGTCATTCTGATTTCCAGAAATAAGATAAAATAAAATCTCTGGCCTTTCTTTTTGTGTTATTTTAGTATTCAAGCTTCTAACCACTGATTGTTTGAATTACAGCTTTTACTATACATCTTGAAAATATGGCATCATCTTATAAATAAGCCAACTACAAAGACAGCAGTTTTATAAATTAAATTAAAAATAAATTTATAAATTAAATATAAATTAAATTAAAAATACATTTTGATCACTAGTAACTCCATTTCCATTTTGTACATTAACAGGATGAACATCCAATACAGTGGCACCTACATTAGTTTTATGAATGATCACTTGTTCATTACCTGTTAGGTTCACTCCCTCTGGGGCACCTGGCATTGGCCACTGTCGGTAGACAGGATACTGGGCTGGATGGACCTTTGGTCTGACCCAGTATGGCCGTTCTTATGTTCTTATGTTGTGTGTTCTAATGCACTATTTATATTAATGATATTACCTTAAAATAGTGTGTCCTTGCTGTAAGTTTGATGATTCATAACACAAGCCATAGAACTTCCCCCAAAATAATTCCTAGGGCCTATCTTTTAGAAAAAACATCCAATCTCAAATTAAAAATTGTCAGTTATAGAGAATCCACAATGCCCCTTGGAAAATTGTTCCAATGGTTAACTACTCTTACCATTAAAAATTTACACCTTATTTCCAGTCTAAATTTGTCCAGCTTAAAATTCCAGGCATTGGATTGTGTTAAACCTCTCTTCTAGATTGAAGAGCCCATTATTAAATTTTTGTTCCCCATGTAGATACTTAGAGACTAATCAAGTCACCTGTTAATTTTCTCTTTGTTAAACTAAACAGATTGAGTTCCTTGAATCTATTGATGTAAAGCATGTTTTCTAATACTATAATTCTTGTGGCTCTTCTCTGAACCCTCTCCAATTGATCAACATTCTTCTTGAATTATGGACACCAGAACTGGACACAGTATTCCAGCTGTGGTCACCCTAATGCCAAATACAGAGGTAAAACAGAGATAAGCCAGTAAACTCTTTGGCCCAGATGTTCAGCATTGCCTTTGGAGCAGGGGTGGCCAACCTGTGGCTCTGGAGCCGCATGCGGCTCTTCAGAGGTTAATATGCGGCTCCTTGCATAGGTGCTGACTCCGGGGCTGGAGCTACAGATGCTAACTTTCCAATGTGCCGGGTGATGCTCACTGCTCAACCCCCTGCTCTTCCCCAGGCCCTGCCCCCACTCCATGGGCCCTGTAGACATAGCCTTAATCCACAGCAAGCCAGGGTGTAAATCTACCTCATACTAGTCTGCCACACACTAAGTGTCCATGTGGACGCTGCCACCATGCACTAAAAGTTCTGCAGTACACTTTGATCTACCCCACTTTGAAATAAGAGTAGATCAAAGCACACTAGGGAACTTTTAACATGCAGCAGCAGGGTAAACATGGACACTTAAGACATGGCAGGCTAGTGTGGGCTAGATTTACAACCCAGCTTGATTTGAACTAAGTGTTCATATAAATAAGCCCTGATTCTCTTTGGGCCTCTGTTCCCCATCTGTGTAATGGAGATAATAGTATTTTGTTATCTCACAACACCCCTGCGAGGTACTCAGATACTACAGTAAAGGGGACTACATAAGTAACTTAGATAAATTGAACTGTAATGGCTTCCTGGAGTAGCACCCCCTTGTGTACCTTTTCGGTGTTCTGCCACGGCTGCAGGTCTCTCAGGGGGTCAGAGTCATGGAGAAAGTCTCTATCCCTTGTGTTTGTTGAGCTCTTCTATAATCTTTACCCCTTGGTAGGG
This sequence comes from Terrapene triunguis, assembly GCF_002925995.2. Lineage (NCBI taxonomy): Eukaryota > Metazoa > Chordata > Testudines > Emydidae > Terrapene > Terrapene triunguis. The sequence continues at coordinate 59,598,365 of NW_020664436.1, forward strand.
GAGAGAATGTGTGGAAGACTGGAGGGGTATGGACCCACAATGGCCTCAAAGTAAATAGTGAAGTCCACCCACTACTGGGTGTTCTCCAGTCTCTTCAACAGTCTTTCCCAGTCAGAGGCATAGTGTTTCTCCCTCAGTGGCTGTTCCCACTGTCAGTCTTGTAGTAAAGGTCCTCTTATGCAGAGGGGAAAAACTGCATCCTGCCTCTTCACCAGTCACCCCTGAACTGAACCAGATTCTTTCTTTTTCTTCCTCATCCAGGCATGGCATCTCCTCATCAATTATTGGGAGCCTGACTAAATTGGCCTTCAACATTGGTTCTCCACTTGTAAGGTTACTCCCTTCTCTTTATGTGCCAATATATATATTTATATGCCTGTATCTGTAATTTTCACTCCATGCATCTGAAGAAGTGGGTTTTTACCCACGAAAGCTTATGCCCAAATAAATCTGTTAGTCTTTAAGGTGCCATCAGACTCCTCATTGTTAATATCGCATTGACTTTTCTGAAATGTATGCAAAAATGGGTGGGCCCATCGGTCTTAGGGATCAGTACTATTCAGCTTCTTCAGTTGCTAAACAACTCTTAATTACTTCCAGATCTAAACACTGATTGGAGCTATTGCCTCAGTTTCCCTCAATTTCTGGGGAAGGGACCATTGGTTTTCTGACCCTATGTCCAGGTTTGGTCTGGATATCATGGGCAATTAACTAGGTTTGCCCAGATTGGGTAGAGAATGCTGTGGAGAAAGCAGCTATCAATTGATGGGCCTGCGCCCTTTGTTCTGGAATTAGGTTGCTTCTGATTTTGACCATTCCCATTTGCCATATAAAAGCAGCAGCAGAAGCAAAGCAGTCAGTTGCTGTGTACAGCTCAAAGACTGGGTGCCTGGCAGAACAGCAGGACCATGGACAGCTCACTGCAGGTAGGACTGAGACCAAGGAAGGCTGCAGAAGATTGGGTACTGGCTGGCTGGAAGAGCAGCAGAACCATGGACAGGTCATTACAGGCAGACTGAGCCCAGGAAACTGAGCCCAGAACCTAGCCAGACCAGGTGCGGGTACCATGATGGGCCCTGCTGGTCTGGTTCAAGACTGAGACCAGGCAAGGGTTGCCAAAAGGACACCAACTGAGGGTACTGAGATGGGCCCCTGGTGGGCTGTTAAAGAAGGCAATGCCACCAGGAAGGAAGCCTTGGTGCTATTGCCCCATACCAGGACCATGAGAAAAAACTAGAGACTGTATGCCCCGGAAGGGATGGCAGTGTGTGTGATTCAGCTGGAGGGCTGAGTTGCTGAAAACCTGTCGAACAACCATCAGCCAGGGGGATGCTCACGAGAGGCAGGTGCCACCCTATTTAAAAACTGAAAGAAAAGCAGGGTCACACCTGAGCAGAAAGCAGGCGCCAGCCCCATTCAAAACTGAGTGATTGCAGGCATGTATCAGCCAGACAGGGGGCACCTGTGAGAGGTGGGTGCTGACACCATTAGACCTCCCAACACTGGAAGGCTTCCCCCCTTCCCCTTGTAAGGGAAAACTGAGTAGGCCCAAACTTTGACCAAGATAACTTTGATTAAAATAACTGTGTACAAGGGGCAGGAGGAGAGAGAGAATGAAAAATGCCAGTCTTGCAAAATGTAATTGTAATCATTAGAAGCCTTAACTGCAAAAGTACAACCTGATAATAAACAGGAAAGCTTGTTGCTTTTGTATTCCCAATAAGGAGCTGTTTTTCTGTTTAAAAGGATATTACGAATGAAAAGTGTGTTTGATTAAATGTGGTTTTAAGCTATATAAGCTTCTGTGTTCCTTTGTTAGACAGACCAGGTAGGCTGGCTGTGTCTCCCTGCATGCTTGTAATAAAGTGGGCCTCAGGCTGTTCTGATCCAAACACAACGCGTGGTTAATTTTTCCACAACACCCTGGAGTGAAAGGAGCTATAGTATTCTCCAAGCTGGAGGCAGTGAGCGGATTTTGGAAAATTCCTTTAGCCAAAAAGTGCTAAATTGACAACATTTATCACACCTTTTGTTTGGGAGATTTTGCTTTTGAAGATTACCTTTTAGGATTATCACTGCACCTGAAATTTTGCAAACAAAGATGGCAGAACTGTTGAACACAAATGGAGTTGTAGTTTTCATGGATGATCTTTTGATGAGAGTTTTTGATGGAAGAGCCCAATAAAACTTTCAAAGTCCTCAGCCTAATAAGTCAGTTTGGACTGAACACACTTTTCCTTGTTTTCCAAGTTTTTGGGACAGACAATAAAGATGGAATCAGTCCTACCCTAAGAAAATAAAAGCAATTTGAGAATTGAATGCACCAACAGATATACCAGAATGGACATGCGTATTGGGGATTGTAAATTACCTTGGTCGATACCTACAAGACCTTTCTACAGTGACAAAACCACGGTAAATTGTTTAAAGTCCAATACACATTGGTTATGAGGCCCAAATCAAGACATTGCCTTCAAAAAGGTAAAAAATGATCTCCACAGCTCCAGTTCTCAAGTACTATGATGTTAAACTCACAATGGGCAGTGTGGATGCACACAGCTCTGGCCTAGGTAGTATATTGTTGCAACAACATGGCTCTGAGTGGAAGCCAGTTGCATTTTGCTCTTGCATACTCACAGAATGAAAATGTGTGCCAGGCAAGTACATGGGCATGGAAGAACTTTAACAAATATCTGTGTGGATTGGATTAGTTTAAACTAATAACAGACCATAAATTGCTTGTAACCCTCATCAATTGAAAAGACCAGGATCAAGCACCTGTCTAAACAAGTTAATGGGCACTAGTTGATATTGAGATTAGTTCTTTTTTTTTTTCTCCCCTCTCTCTCATTGGGGTTGAAGGGTTATCAATTTACTTCCTATTGCCTTAACTCATGGGAAAGGAGCATCCATGTAAAATATTTCATTTGATTAGTTATTTTATATTATTGCTTTATTAGTGGTGCTTCCTTACCTATGAAGGAAGTATTGGTAATAGGTCATTACTATATTTGTAATGTTTGGGACCCAAGGGGATGTGGTGATCGCCAAATTTCACCTGATCCAGCCACCTCCTCTGGGTGTGGAGTGTGTACTTTTGAACTGTTTTAAATAGATTCTTATTTCTGATTGTATGTCACTAATGTACATTTCTCACTCCACTATCTTTTCCATTTATTTTTTTAAATATTTAATTCCTCTTTCTGCCCCCTTCCTGTTACCCTCCCATGCTCAGAATTTCCTTCTCCCTCCTGCAGAATATGTACTGAGAAGTGACACCCTATCCCTGGATTATATAACTTTTGCTGCTTAGCTATGCATGAACTGCAATTTCTCATTTATTTCACAAAGCAACTTTATCCAATATATTTTAACAATGATGGCCCTGATAATTAAATGCATCTCCTGGAATATAAAGAGAGTTTTAATAACCTTATTAAAGAGGGAAAAATATACTCAGTGCTTAAAGAGAATGTTGACATAGTTGTCTCCTGGAGCATGGCAGGCAGAACTTGAAACTTCTAAACTGAATAGAGATTGGGTCGGCCTCAATTTCTAGTTGCTTTAATTCTAAAGCGAGGGGCATTGCTATACCAATAAAAAGTTGAAAGTTAATATTCTGAGGTCTGACAGTGAGGACAGATTTACTGTTCTCAAGGCTGAAATTGACAATTCTGTAATCATTTGCCAATCTTTATGGGCCAAACCAGGATGATCCCATATTTTTTCATAACACTGAGTATAAATGAAATGGGCTGCCATCCTACTATAGCTTGTGACTTTAACAAAGCTCTAGAGCCAGTCATTGATAAATCTTCTCCACCTCCATATAAAAACATTAATACTTCATACATACATGGCTGACTTAGGTGTACAAGATATGTGGAGGCTGGGTAATCCTACAGCCAGCGATTATAGGGTTTTTTCCTGCAGCTCATTCAACATAGTCAAAATTGGACTATTTCTTAGTGTCACAAGACTTAATCATTCTAGCTGTAATGGCATTGGTACTATTGTTATAGCTGACCATGCTCCTATACATGTCTTTTAGGGCCCCAGCGTATGGGACCTGTCATGCTGTCTGGAATGGATCACAACTGTGAGTGCCTACCTCATGGTGGACTGTTACATTTCACCAAGCCAGTAACAAATGTGAACTCCTGCATCACTGTACCAGTCTTACCATAGAGTCATAGAGTACCCTTAGACTCTCCAGACTATCTTGCCACTCAGACAAACTGAACTTTGTGATAAAAGGCCACTTAAACCAAAAATCACACCGTATCAGGTTTCTTTCACTCCCAAGAGACCTTACCCTAAATCAATTGGTACTTTGGATCTTACACCACAAACATTGGCAGCCAATTCTGTAGTAAGCTAATGAAAGGTTTATTAGCTAAGAAAAAAGTTAGAGAGGTTAAAGCAGGTAAAATATATGTACAGGTGAATCCATTTGTAACTTTATATGGTGACAGTGATGTAATAAAAGACTTTTGGGAAACTGGGAGTTTAAGGTACCCAGACAGTCTCTGGGGATCTCCATTTTGCATCTGGTGCACTTCTCTATAAGAGTCCAAACAGTTAAGAGATATAAGATCTTTCTTTGAATCCATATTTATAGCTCCTTCTGACAGAACAAGTTGACAAGCTACCCACATGGGCTTGTCTTTTGACCTTAGACCATCATATTTAATGTCCAATTGCTTTGAAATTAGTATTTTCTGTTAAGAGTCCTTCATTATCATTTCACAAGATTTCTTTGATGGGTTATTTAGTTACAAGGGTATACACAATATAAATGTTTATTATTACATTATAACAGGAACAGATATGCAAATAACATCTCATAGTTTTCATGAAGTTTAAACACCCAATATACTCTTATACATCTAGCCATTACTTTGATCTACACTCAGACTAAATATGAGTCAACAGTATAACACTGTTGCAACAATGCAAACATCATTCTAGGATGTATTAGCAGGTGTGTTGTAAGTAAGACATGAGAAGTAATTCTTCCAATTTACTCCACGCTGATTAGGCCTCAACTGGAATATTGTGTCCAGTTCTGGGCGCCACATTTCAGGAAAAAAGTGGACAAATTGGAGAAAGTCCAGAGAAGAACACCAAAGATGATTTAAGGTCTAGAAAATGATCGACGAGGAAAGATTAAAAATTTAGTTTCTTATTCTGGAGAAGAGAAGACAGAGGGGACATGATAACAGTTTGCAAGCACATAAAAAAAGATTGTTACAAGCAGGATGGAGAAAAATTGGTTTCCTTAACCTCTAAGGATAGGACAAGAAGCAATGAGCTTAAATTGTAGCCAGGTCCATTTAGGCTGGACTTTAGGGAAAAAATTCCTAACTGTCAGGGTAGTTCAGCACTAGAATAAATTGCCTAGGGAGGTTGTGGAATCTCCATCATTGGAGATTTTTATGAACAGGTTAGACACACACTTGTCAGGGATGGTCTAGATAATACTTAGTCCTGCCATGAGAGCAGGGGACTGGACTAGATGACCTCTCGAGGTCCCTTCCACTTCTATGATTCTATAGTATAATCCCATTTACTCGAAAACCCTATTATCCAAACCTCTGCATTATCCGAATCCCTTCCTTGTCCACCGCACAAGATACATGCCCTCAGCAGCATATATCTCATGCTGGGGAACAGGAAGGGATTTGGATAATGCAGAGGTTCAAATAATAGAGCAAAGGCCCTGGCCAGGACTGTGAGGAGGAGGAGCTGCTGCCCATGGCCACAGGGGAGGCCACCCCGCTATGAATGGCTTCTGCAGCAACGCAGGGAGCCCACTGCAGCCCTGCTGTCCTGAGACTGAGCGAGAGGGACCATGACAGCGAAGCTGCAGAGGGCTCCCTGTGCTGCTGCAGGGCCGGTGACAGCCAGTCTCAGCAGGTACAAAGTGCAGGGAAGGCTGTAGTCTGCCTCACCCAGAGCAGAGTCCTGGCTAGGGGATCTCTGCTGCGACCCACCAGGATCACAGACAGCCCCACCCTACACCTGCAAGGATTGGGTGCCTGCAGGGATCAGGCGTCACTGGCCCTGCAGCAGTGGCGGGAGTCCACTGCAGTTTTGCTGTCATGGGAGTGAGTGGGGCAGAGCAGAAACCCCTAGGAGGACGATGTGCCCCGTCCCAATGTTGAATGGTTCTTGACCTCTCGATTATCCACACTCCCAGTTAACCGAATAAAATCCATGTTCCCCATGCTATTTGGATAAGAAGAAGGAGTATATTGTATTTATAAAGGGTTTATCAAATTTTGAAAAAAAAACAAACCCACACCTTTCTAATATCTATGCCTAGCCGAAGTAGTTTATTTTTCCCTTCACCTGTTTGTGTGTGATTTTTTTACTGAAATCTATACAATGCAATTGGTCCTTTCAGTAATTCATTTGCATAGGTTGCATTTTCATAATTCATTTTATGAACTGGGACAGTTTTTAGAAGGCTGTCTGCTTTCATTTACATTATTCTCTATATGCTCTATGCTCTCAAGTACATTATGTCTAACAGATGCTAAATAATAACCCAAAGAGAAAATAATCTGTCACTTTAAAGAGTGACTAGAAATCAGTTTATTATGAAACATTCTATCTGCCACCAGCCGAGAGTGTTGTACATACACAAGGCAGGGTGATGAATATGCAATACTGTTCACTTGAGTTTTCCACACATAACAAATTGCATGAATAAAAGAGACATACCAGTGTAACCCAGAAAGCAGCAGTTTAAGTCATACTTTAAACAGGACATTATATAAGTAAACCCAGTCAAAGTTTTGATGTAGGCATGTAGGTCCAAATGGCCTAAAAGGGGAGTCTAAAGTTAATGCACAATTACAAATCAGCACAGATTTCTGATTATACCCAGGCTTCTTTGAACAAAGAAAATAGGAAATAAAGTTTAAGAGACTGTTAAGACACAGTGCAGTGATTGTCAATACAGAGCAAAACCAAATATTCTAATATTAAAATACATTTTAAAATGGCTCGCTATTAGAAATAGATGTAAAAATGTGGCCTTTTCCAATTGGGGTTTCTAACAAAGTTGTGCCCCTTAACTGTAGACTGATAACCTGGTCAGTCATCCACAGCTTCATGATGTCTAATCTGCTTCTCGCTGTACTTCAGAATGAGAATATGGAGTTAAAAAACCCTTCAGGGGATTCAAAACACTGCCTCCTGCCTCCTTTAAAAACACAGGTCATAGGGTGACCAGATATCCTGATTTTATAGGGACAGTCCTGATTTTTGGCTCTTTTTCTTATATAGGTTCCTATTACCCCCCACCCCCATCCTGATTTTTCACATTTGCTGTCTGGTCACCCTAACTGGCCATTAAGAGCTTAGCACCCCAATGCTCTTCTCACTACACAGACTCTCAAATGAACCAAGAAAACAAGTAAATTCCAACATATAGTCTTCATCTTTGTGGATGTTCTGCCCCTTTCAATGAACTCTGTGCAGAGCCTTACTTTCATTTGTTCCAGTTTATTGCCAGAATAATAAGAGTCACAACAGCAGATAGACACAGTTGTGTTTAAATCAGCTCCCCTTATCTCCTTCTCTGCTGGGTCCAACTATAACAATGGCAATGAAGATCTTCTATCCCATGAGTGTCCAGTGTTCTCACTGCCTGAACAAGAACAAAAGAAAAGAAGTTCACCTAGAAACAAGGTGCCAGACTGCTGCTTTTGCTGCAGGAGTAGCATGGGCCGGCCTGCAAGAGAGGGGGAGTAAGCAACAAAACAAAAACAAAAGGAGGAGGCAGCTATAATTTTGGAGGTGCTGCAGACAAAGCAGTGACCTCTGATGGAGAAGCAGCCATGTTGGCATCAAACAAGCACAAAACAGTCAGTTGTAGCCTGCACTGACAGTGTACAGTCAGAGAGAGCTGAAGTGTGGCCAAAGGAGGAATTCTGCATGTTATGTTTGGACTCAGCAGAGAAGGAGATACAGCACAAAACTGTTTCTAGTCACTTTATTGTTCTAGCTGCAAAATTGAAACTAACACAAAAAAGTGCTAAAACATTTAAAAGGACAGGGCATCACATTCCTCCAAACCTACTTACAAAAACTTTCCAAACACATACTTTATTGGTTACCTGGCTAAACACTAAGCACTGTATAACCTAACTAAAAGTTGCAAGTGGACTACCAGAGACTTTTAAATTGCAAGGATTTGCCCTGGAACAGCAACTCACTAACTAAAAACCAAAAGTACAGGCACACATAGTTCTCACTCTCTTAGGATGGTGGTGTGGCAGTGTCCTGAACAGGAACAGTTGGTGGTAAGGAATCAACTGGATCTGGTACCAAAATTTCTCCTACCACATCATCAAAATTATGAGTTGTAATGGAAGGAGGTTCAGTTGTAGGAATAGAAAGTCCTACTGTAACATCCCTGGACTCTGGTACTTCTCAAGGCTGCAATTGGTCCATATGTCATATCAGGATGGTGCAGGTCCCAACAGGTATGCAAAGATTGCTTCAAGAAAAGAATTGCAGGTCACTCCAGGAGAGTAGCATGTGGTGTGTTGCTGTAGACAAGCAAGAAAAGTCCAGTTTCTACCGATGACTCAAAATAGACTTGCTAGGTCTTAAGGCAACTGACTCAAGTGTTTTTACAAAGAGTTCTGTTAGTCTGTTCATAGCAGGAGGGTAAGGAGCAGAGCACTGGTGCTGAATTCCATTTGAAACTAGGAACTTCTGAAATTCTTCAGAACAGAAATGAGGTACAATGTCACTCTCCAACTGTAATGGTAAACCAAATTGGCTAAACAAGGTACAAAGATGTCCAATTGTCTCTGCAGCAGAAATCATTTAAAACGTCTGGCCATTTTGAATGGGCGTTGACTATGACCAAAAACATAATCTCCTAAAGATCCAGCAAAGTCCATGTGAATACGTGTCCAAGGACACTGAGGCTCCAACCAAGGGTGTAGATGAGCTGGGCCAGAATCATGCTGCACTTGCCAACATGTAGTGCAGCACTTCAAAGATATTGAGAGGACCTAACTCCAGTCTAAGGCCTTCATCCTTGCAATGCCAAAAGGACCGTTGTGAAAAGCTTCCAAAACCTGAGATTGAAGTAATTTCAGAACGATTTCTTGCATTCCCCATAAGATGTCAATATGAATTATCTGTGTATCATGATTGTATGACCTGAATTGTGTCAACTGGGAATTTATGATTCAACACCGTACCCTGTAATACCATTCCTTCACAAGAGAGAGCACATCATCCTTAGTGGTTTCTTTGTAGATGTCTGAGCTAGCAATATATAACCTCAAGTATCAGAGGGGTAGCCGTGTTAGTCTGGATCTGTAAAAGCAGCAAAGAGTCCTGTGGCACCTTATAGACTAACAGACGTATTGGAGCATGAGCTTTGGAGCATCCGACGAAGTGGGTATTCACCCACGAAAGCTCATGCTAGAATACATCTGTTAGTCTATAAGGTGCCACAGGACTCTTTGCTGCAATATATAACCTATCCATCAAATTGATATTAAACAATGTGTTCAAATTTTTGGGGTGACAGGTCATTAACACTGCTGTACAGAGTCCCTTTAACAAATTGAACAGTATAGGAATGATCTCAAAGTAGCGATCCCCATAATTGCATATGAGCAGCAGCTAATAATGGAATTCCATGTTTCAGTCCAAAAATTGACAGTAAAGGGTGATGATCTATCAGCAAAGATAAAGGTCTACCTTAAGGATAGGTATGAACTTCCCAGTTCCGAAGATAATGCTGAGAGCTTCTCACTCTATGTGCACATAGTTCTTCTCAGGGGCGGTGAGTGTTCATGAAGCGAAGGCAAGGGGTTTCTCAATGCCATAAGGGAAAATGTGGAAAAGAACTGCACCCACTCCATATAGTGAAGCATCACAAGACAATTGCAATGGTAGCAAGGCATCAAAGTGCGTAAGAACTTCAGCTGATGTCAGCTTCTTTTGAGTCCTTAAATACACACTTACAAGCAAAGAAAAAATGGAAATGGACTAAAGGATGTAACAGTTCATGTAAAGGCGCCAAAATAAGTAGAAATTTACTGTAGTAGTAAAGAAGTCCTAAGAATGAATGTAACTGTGACATTCTCTGGAGGGGGCACTTCAAGAACTGCCTTCTCTTTCTCTAATAATTTCCTAAAGCCCATAGCATCAATTATATGTCTAAAGTATTCAACTGATGCAAATGTGAGGTTTTTCAAATATTCAATGTACTCTCAGTCCAGGGTCTTCCAAATGTTGCACGACAGCATCCAAATTTCAAAGATGATCCTCTCGATCCTTTTCTGTAATAAGGATGTGATCCAAATAGCTGTAAACTCCATTCAGTCCCTTTAAATCTCATCCATCACTTTCTGGAACACAGCACGTGCAAATGTGCTACCTAAAAGCCTCCTGTTCTACCAAAATAAGCCTTTTTGCATGATGATTGTGAGATAATTGCAAGATGCCGGATCTATCTCCATTTGTAGGTATGAATTGAGCAAATCCAATTTATTGAAACTGTCCACCACTGAGAGAAGCAAACAAATCTTCAATACGAGATAATGGATACTGGTCTGGATATAAAATGGATTCTGTGTCACTTTGATAGCTCCACAAATTTGGACTGGGCCATCCTTCTTGATCATTTGATGAATGTAGCCAATTCACTGTGTGAAACTGGTGACAAGACTCTGGTGTTCATTAAATGATCCAAATCAGCTTGCACCAGAGGCTTCAGAGCATAAGGCACAATTCTGGGCTTCCAATATTTTGACTGCCTGTCAGACTTAATAGTGAGCTTCATGGATACATTGCTTATCTGTCCCAACTTCTTTTTCAAATATTTGATGTGTCCGTCCAGTATTTTTTGAAAGTTTCAAGGTGCTTTTTTGATCACCTTGATCTCTGTTCACCTTAGCTTAAGCCAAGATCTGCCAAATAATGGTTGATACCCTTGTATGTATCTGAAAGAAAGTAAAACATCTTATTGCCCATTGAATTGAACTTTCACTTGGAGTATACCTTAGAAAAGTTAGTCCCAAGACACACAAGTCTTCAAAACTACAGAGATTTCTTTCAAAGGAACTTGTGACAATGTCTGGAAATAGGTAGATACAGAAATCAGTGAGATGGCACCTCCAGTATTAAGCCCCATTCTGGTAGGAACTCTTGATCAAGGGTATCACCCAGTTTCCTAGGTTCAGTCTTAATAGGTGTTTTCTTGGATGGATGGTTATTCTGTGTTGGTGGTCACTGAACTGTGCAACAGGTCACAATGATGTATCCTTTCTTCTGGCACTTTTTGCAGATGACCTGGTGTGCCCTGCAATCCTTCTCAGCGTGTGTAGTTTATGCACAATGGCCACATGGAAATTCTTTTCATTCCATGATATTCTGTCTCACCAGTTCAGAAGGTGAACTTCTCAGAGAATTTCAGAGAATCCAACTCAGCCTTTTTGAATGTAAGCACTGATACTGATCATTGCATAATCCAGAGGCAAATTGGTCATGCAGTGCATCACTTAATGTTTGTTCAAGCTGTCAGTGCTTTGACAACTTCCTTTGAGTAGCCATGAACTATGCTACTGACTCTCCACTTCCCTGGTGTCGCTGATGTAACCAATATCATTCTGCTTTCATCAGTGAGATAGGGGAGAGATGTTCCTGCATTGCTTCAGTAATTGATGCATATGTGGCATCTCTGGGCATAGTTGGAGAAAATGGGTCATGCAGCAGCCCATATGCCTTCGGGTCCATCACCATAAGCAAGGTTGGGCAGATGCTACTGTGGGTGGAGAACTGTGTGTGGTGGTTTTGCAAGTGCTGGGGCTGTGTGATGGGTTGGCAGGTGCTTGTGGGGGGGTTGTGTGTGGTGGGCCTGGAGCAGGTGCTGGGGGAGTTGGAGCAGATGCTAGTGGGTCTGTGTGGTGGTTTGAGGCAGGTGCTTGGGGCTGTGTGGGGTGGGGTGGGGCAGGTGCGGGGGGGACTGTGTGCAGTGGGTTGTGGTGGGGCAAGTGCTGACTGGAGCTGTGTGTGGTGGGCTGGGGCAGGTGCTGGGTGGGTGCTGGGGGGACTGAGTGTGGTAGGCTGGGGCAGTTGCTGGGGGGCTGTGTTTGGTGGGCTGGGGTGGGTGCAGGGGGTTGCTGTGGGTTGGCTGTGTGTGTTGGACTGGGGCGGAGCTGTGCGTGATGGCTGGGGCAGGTGCTGTGGGCTGTGTGGTGACAGGTGCAAGGTGGCTGTGCATGGTGGGTTGAGACAGGTGCTGTTGGGGGGCTGTGTGTGGAGGGCTGGATAGAGCTATGCATGGTGGGTTGAGGTGGGTGCTGTGGGGGGAGCTGTTTGTGGTGGCCTGGGGCAGTGTTGGGGCAGGTGCCAGGGAGCTGTGCATGGTGGGTTGAGGTGCCAGGGGGCTGTGTGTGGTGGGTTGAAATGGGGACTGTGGGGGGAGCTGTGTGTGATGGGCTGGGGCAGGTGCAGGGTGTGTGTGTGGTGGGTTAAGGCGAGTGCTGTGGGGGGGGGGGGTGCGGACAGGTGCGGGGCGGCTGCGCGTGGCGGGTTGAGGCGGGCGCGGGGCTAAAAGCTGCGGGCCCATTGTGACGCGGCGCGGCGGTCACTGTGCTGATGCGCCGCGGGGCAGGAGCTGGGCCATGCAGCAGCCGCGGCGGCGGCGAGGGCCGGGGCGGTGTCTCGGGGCCGAGAGCGGCTGGCGCTTCCCCGCGGGCGTCTCCCTGAGTGACCGAGCGTCCAACAGAGGCAGCAAGAAGCCGGCCGCGCCCCGCAGCTTCCCCCGCGCTGAGCCCGGCTGCCCAGCGCCCAGCTCGGAGATGGCGCGGCCGGGCTCGGGCCGCTTCTCGCCGCCGCAGTACCTGGACCCGTACGGCTCGGAGCCGGAGACGGCGGGCGGGGAAGGGGGCTGCAGCGTGGCCCCGACGTACCAGAAAGCGGGGCTGAGGAAGGGACAGAAGAGCCGGGTCCCCCACCAGTCCCGCCGCTCCTCCCCCTGGCAGCGGCATGTGCCCCCGGCGGGGGAAGGGTATGCGACCTCCCTGAACCCCTCCTGCACCAGCCTCTTCCGGGGGGACTGCCCGGGGCACCCCGACAGCAGCCCCTTGGGCCGGGGCAGCCGGCTGGAGGAGGTGCTCAGGGAGGACCAGTGGGCCAGCCCTGTGCAGAGGACCCGGGAGTATGGCCCAGATTTCATCTCTGAGGCCAGCAAGCCCCTTTCCGCCTGCGCCTCCTCTTCCTCCTGCCAGCTGGAGACCGCCCCCAGCAAGCCCGGGAAGAAAGAGCTCAAGAGCGGGGGCTGGCAGGAGGCGTGTGAGAGCAGCCCAAGCCTGAGTGACCTGATGCACTCCTTTGCCAGACAGTATGAAGATGAGGATGAAGAGGAGACACAGGCTGAAAACCATTACCACAAACACAGCGTCCACCATCCCCCGAGGTCAAGAAGGAGAGAGCCCCAGGTCAGCGTCCAGGATCTAACTGATAAGAGATATGAGGACTTAATCCCTGAAAGGGACCGAAAGATTGCAGCTCTGATGCTGGCCAGGCATCGGGAGGAGCAGGATCTGAAAGAGAGGCAGCAGCAGACCTCTGATGCCTGGGATAAGATGAGAGGGAGGGAGAAGAAGATCAAATCAAAACTGGAAAAAGAAAGGCAGCACCATCTTGCTGAAAACCTGGAGAAGTGGCAAAGGGATAGAGAGCACAGGAAAGCCAGGCTCAGGCTAGAAGAGCAACAGCTTTTGAAGGCCAGAGAGAAAGAAATGATGTTACAGCACAAGAAGTGGGAAAAAGTAGCCGAGGAGCAAGAAATGAGGCGGAAGGAAAAACGTGAAAGAACTAAAGCCCAGGCTGAGTACAGGAAACGCTGTCAAGAAAAACAACTGAGAGAGAAAAGAATAGCTGAGAGGAATGCTAAGCAGTACAACTATAATCTATTAAAGGAAAAAATGGCGCAGGCCTTTGAAAAAAGACTGTTGAAAGAAATGGAGGGGAAGAAAAGGAGTCAAAATCTGAACCAATATGAAAAAACCAGACACAGACCCCTGAAAGCGCAAATGGATCACCAAGTCAAAGCTGATGAGCTTTATAAGAGGCTTTCTATAGAACAAAAGCTTCAAAGATCTCAAGAAATCCTTGATCAGCTGATGGAAGAAAGGAACAAAGAACTAAAAGAAAAATCTCTAAGGGATGAAGAACAAGTCCTATTGGCCAAGTTTAGAGCAAAAGAGACTGAGGAAGAAAAAAGAAGGCGTAAAAATATGTTGCTGCAGATAGCGGAGATGAAGATCCAGCAAGCCCGAGAAATTATGTCTAAAAATATCCAAGACAAAGCACAACATAGCAAGGAAAGTAACTATTTAAAAGAAATAAACCACCACTTTCGAAAACAAAAAGTTGAAGATGATGAAAAATGTCACCTACAGGAAATTCAGGAAGCCATCAAAAGGAAAGATGAAAAAAGCAATAGAATTTTAAGGGACAAGGAAGCAGCTGTTGAAGACTCTAGAAAAATAGCCAGAGCATCTTATGACCTAAGAGAAAAAGTGAGAGAACTGATTAACAGCCATTCATTTGACTAGATGACTTTAGAAGTCCATCACAATGCAAGTCTTCCTAAAGGGATCTAGTAAGACTTAAAAAGAAAAATTGCAATCATTCTTGTGCTAAAATGATGGTTTGCAATACATTCATTTTGTGGCTTGTCTAGAATTCTGCATTGTATTACACTAAAATGGTTTCACCCTTAACCTGGGTGTGTCTCAAATGCACTGATCATTTTCAGTAGGATTATGGCCTAAAGGATTTCACAGTGTTTATTTAAGTGCACCATTTTGCAATTGTATTCTGTTTATAAACTGAAAATGGGCCACCTGGAATCTATACTATTTAAGTGATTAATGTAGAAGGTAGATCTTGATGGAATCCAGAAAAGGTTACTAAAAAAAGCACGAATGCTATCTAATTGCAGGCACACTGTGGAAACATGGGCAGATACCTTGTCTTAGTCTGCATTTGTAAAGCACCTTACAGTATTAATGCTACATAAACCCATAATAACAAAGGTCTAGGTTCCAAGATTCCAAGAACTGAATAATGCAACATCCACAAATATTAAATAACTTGTTTTTTTCTGCCTTCAATCACTTAGTAAATACCCTGATCATACCATATATTCGGTGAGAAAACATTACATAAGTATGTTAAACATGAATCATGCCAGATCTATACAATCTATGGATGCAGGTATTTTGAGACTGATAGTGCTTGGATACAGTGGAGTTCTCTCACTGTGAGCCATATGCTTTTTTTTTTTTAAATATATTAAAGGTGTTCATTTCACTAGGGAGTTCCACATATTGACAGATCTGACCCTGATTGTATAAAGATTTGGTTGCTTTCATACTGAACCTGCATGTGTCCAAACATTTTCTTTATTTCTATTTCTGTTGTCTGGGTATTTCCCCAACTGTTTAAAATCTGAACTTTTCAAGCACTGAACACATTTGGGTGTGGCTTTTTTTAAAAACAACACTATTCTTCTATCATATCTGCATTTGATAGACTAGATGTATGGCTAATGTTAGAGACTTAAACCTTCCTCCCCTACCCCAATCTTTCACCAGTACTAATTTGACACTAAAAAGAATGCTACTGATGAATATAAAGAAAAATATTTACCAATAGAGTATGTGGGGTGAAATCCAGATGCAACTGAAGTCAATAGCAAAATTCCCATTGACTTGTGGGGTTAGGATTTCACCCCTCCTATAGCAGATTTTAAAGACACTCGTTTACAATCTGGTTAAGGGACTGCCATTCTTCTACTGTCCCAAATGTGTCACTTCAGCAAAAGGGTGCCCAAAGGCATCAAGTTCAAGTGCTTTCATCTTGAATAGGATTCAACTTGATTCACTTGGTAAAAATGCTTCATATCACATAAGGTTTCAGAACACTGAATTATATTAAAAATGGAAGGGGTGAAATCCTAGCCCCATTGAAGCGGGCTTGGATGCTTTCCCACCATGTCCAAACAAACATTCAGCTTCTAGTTTTCACTTGCTGAGATCAGAATATGGTTTTATTTCTAATTAATTGTATTGCTTTTGAAACACAGCTAAAGTTCCATTTTGAACATTTAGTTGAATTTACTGAGATCTTAATGCAATCTAAAATGCAGCTCTTGTCCATTTCCTGTAGTTATGCACATTATTATGTTGATTTTAAAAAAACTGATGTACGCATTTGAGATGCAGTTTCTGGCACTAGAGTATTCCAAGAAGCTATTTTAAACAATGGCAATAGGAGGCTTGGGAATGCTGTGTGTATTTGAAAATCTAAGCTTTCAATTAAAATGTAAAGTTTGTATATTATGTTGTATAGTATTTCCTCTTATCTGAGCTTTTAAAGCACTGAACAAATTTGGGTACAGCTTTTTTTAAACATTTGTTATAATTCTGCCATAGGAATGCTGCTTCAATCAGTAGAAAACCATATGGCAAAGGACTGGTAATGATACAGAAGGCCTTCCACTTTGGGAACACTGAGTTATTCCCATTGGTAAAATTACCAATGGTCAGTTTTAGTTCTCAAACATTTATTTAATCTTACATAAATACTCCAAATAATTCATATACTGAATTTAATTCTAGTAAATAATCTAAATAATCCAAAACAGTAATCATTTTGGAAATATTATATTTATATTTTAATATGTGGAATAATTTTGTTGTTCCTACATTGTACAATTAGTAGCTTTATGCAAAGAAAATGTAAAAGGTACTATATCGGAAATAGTTTTAAATGGAATTACTAATGTAAAATATATTAAGTGCTTTAAAGACTGAATAACATATTTTACTCTTCTAGAAACAGTGGATTATTTGATTTTATATCAGAATATTCTGAGTACTTCTAAAGCACTTAGATGTAGATGTAGAGTTTTGTGATGTGAAGCAATATTTGAATACTACTGAAACTTCAAATTGTAAAACAAGATGTAGTAGAGCACTTAAGAATAAAACTGCATTAGTGTTAGTATACTATCAGAAATGAATATATATATTTATAAAATTTCTGGGACAGTGAATCATATCATTAAATGTTGTAATTTTTCTTACTGTATAACCTCTGTCCTACTTTGTTTATCTGTTTGAATTCATATTTTTCTTACAGTATGTTTGATTTTTAAAATGCAAAACATTTTAACATTCACAGCATGCTAGACATAAAAATACATATCATAATAGAGAGAAAAAAGGAAATGCCTGGATAATACTTGAAGTAATTATGAAAAAACAAGACAGAACCACCTGCATTCAGAATTTTCTGGGTTTCATTGTACAAATTACCAACCCTCCTGAAGGGTCCTGTGATGGGGGCTCTACTCACTGCTTGATGGCACTGTCTCCTAGTGGTTCTGGGGATTAGCTGTGCAAGGCCAATGCCCCTTCCTGCAGCTGCACTCTATCACATGGTCTCTTTCACCCTCTGCAGCTCTTCTCTCACTCCAGGAGTCACTGACTCCTCTTCCTGGCTCAGCCCTCCAGCTGGGTCACTATGTGGTTTTACCTTCCTGGGATTACCCAAAATCCTTCCACACAAACAGTCACCAGTATTCTTCTATGGCACTATCCTGATGGTGCCACTTTCCCAGTGGCCAATAGTGAATCTGGGCCCACCCACTACTCCAGTCCAGGGACAACTGTGGATTTCCTCAGTCCCTGTTGCTCCTTCCCACAGCTTCTTGTCATTCCCGCCCCACCAAGTGTACCAGCTCAAACTCCGTCCTTCCAGGGAGTAACTACAGACTACTGATCCCTGTAACCTCAAACACACATCACTTCTCCCAAGGAGTGATTGCAAACTACTTCCTTGCAGCCCCCTTCCTGTCACCAGCTTCCTGGCTGTATAAACCCAGCCCTACTCCTCTCCCAGCTAGACTTCATCAGCCAATTAGGTCTTAGTGATCCCAGGCTCTCCTCCTTGTATATATACTAGGGCTGACAAGTGATTAAAAAAGTTAATCACAATTAATTGGGCTGTTAAACATAATAGAATACCATTTATTTAAATATTTTTGGATGTTTTTTACATTTTCAAATATATTTATTTCAATTATAAACAGAATACAAAGTGTACAGTGCTCACTTTATATTTTTATTACAAATATTTGCACTGTAAAAAACAAAAGAAATAGTATTTTTAATTCACCTAATACAAGTACTGTAGTACAATCACTTTATCATGAAAGTTGAACTTGCAAATGTAGAATTATGTACAAAAAATTACTTCATTCAAAAATAAAACAATGTAAAACTTTAGAGCCTAGAAAGTCCACTCAGTCCTATTTCTTGTTCAACCAATCTCTCAGACAAACAAGTTTTTTTTACCTTTGCAGCAGATAATGCTGCCTGCTTCTTTACAATGTCATCTGAAAGTGAGAACTGGCGTTCCCATGGCACTGTTGTAGCTGGCGTCGCAAGATATTTACATGCCAGATGAGCTAAAGATTCGTATGGAGAGAAGCTGGGGGCAGGGCAGGTATGTGTACCTGGTAGTGTGGGCCCTTTCTCAGGGTCCTAAACACCACTTTGATTCCTTGGGGGGGAGGGATAGCTCAGTGGTTTGAGCATTGGCCTGCTAAACCCAGGGTTGTGAGTTTAATCCTTGAGGGGGCCATTTAAGGAACCGGAGTAAAAATCTGTCTGGGGATTGGTCCTGCTTTGAGCAGGGGGTTGGACTAGATGACCTCCTAAGGTCCCTTCTAAACCTGATATTCTATGTCCCTTCATGCTTCAACCACCATTCCAGGGGACATGCATCCATGCTGATGACTGGTTCTGCTTGATAACAATCCAAAACAGTGTGGACTGACACATGTTCATTTTCATCATTTGAGTCAGATGCCACCAGCAAAAGGTTGATTTTCTTTTTTGGTGGTTTCGGTTCTGTAGTTTCTGCATCGGAGTGTTGCTCTTTTAAGACTTCTGAAAGCATGCTCCACACCTCATCCCTCCCAGATTTTGGAAGGCACTTCAGATTCTTAAACCTTGGGTCAAGTGCTGTAGCTATCTTTAGAAATCTCACATTGATACCTTCTTTGCATTATGTCAAATCTGCAGCAAATGTGTTCTTAAAATGAACATGCTGAGTCATCATCCAAGACTACTATAACATGAAATATATGGCAGAATGTGGGTAAAATGGAGCAAGAGACATACAATTCTCCCCAAAGGAGTTCAGTCACAAATTTTAATTAATACATTATTTTTTAACATGCGTCATTAGCATGGAAGCATGTCCTCTGGAATGGTGGTTGAAGCATGAAGGAGCATACCAATGTTTACCATATCTGGCACATAAATACCTTGCAATGACAGCTACAAAAATCCCATTCAAATGCCTGTTCTCATTTTCTGGTGACATTGTAAATAAGAAGAGGGCAGCATTATCTCCCATAAATGTAAAGAAACTGGTTTGTCTTAGTGATTGGCTGAACGAGAAGTAGGACTGAGTGGACTTGTAGGCTGTAAAGTTTTCCATTGTTTTGTTTTTGAGTGCAGTTAAGTAACAAAAAAAAAAAATCTACATTTGTAAGTTTAACTTTCACGATAAAGAGATTGCAGTACAGTGCTTGTATGAGGTGAATTGAAAAATACTATTTCTTTTGTTTATCATTTTACAGTGCAAATATTTGTAATAAAAATAATATAAAGTGAGCACTGTACATTTTGTATTCTGTGTTGTAATTGAAATCAATATATTTGAAAATGTAGAAAAACATCCAAAAATATTTAATACATTTCAATTGGTATTCTATTGTTTAACAATGCGATTAAAACTGATTAATCACAATTAATTTTTTTTTTAGTTAATCACGTGAGTTAACCGCGATTAATTGATAGCTCTAATATATATAATATATAAAAAAATTAATGAACGGCTAAAGTGTTGATGTTTTCCAGCTCCAGACTATTGACTACTGAATTGAAGGGAGATAAGGATAAAAACATATTTGGAGGCTAGTCAGTGAGCCACAACAGACAATATTTAAGCAAAAACTATTCTGTAGGATCAGATCTAGATTCCGAACACCAGATGGAGGTGGTCTACATGCTATTTAGATGATAGAATTTAGCCTTATTTGAAATACATTTTTATATAGTGTCAGTGCTGACTTATTCTCAGACTGATTGTGACAGTGGCATTACCATTCATATGAAACGAAGACAAAACTAAATAAAATCAAGTAAGAGTCAGAGAAACTAAAAACAAGAAAGTACAAGTGAGAACTGGCACAATATTTCAAAATAGAACACGAGAAGAGCCTTTAGACGATGGCAGCAGTAACAATATTTCAGTATGCTAATTTTCTTGAGAACAAGAACACCGCCTGAAAACTGGGACAGTCTCATTTGTTATTGGACAACCAAATGAAGTATTTTCTACGCATGAACAGGTGATTAGATTTTTTCCCCTTAGCCTAATCAGTGGATCCTTAGCAAAATGCCTAGGTCTTTGAAGGCCTCATTGAATACGCTCTTTATAAGCAAGCAATCTACTATATGAATAGAAGAAGTTTTGAATTAGTCTCTAAAAAAAAATTGTATAATTATGTAAATGTAAGGTCTATAGTCCTGATCCTGCTTTCAACCAAGTGTATTCTATGTTATCCTATTCTATATAGAGTTTTACCATTCTTCACAATAGCATCCAAGCACCTTCCAGTAGAGCATTAAGCAACATGACTAATATCTGTCACATGTGGTTTGTTCTCCCATCTTCTTCCTGGGGGTGAGGCGTGGGGTGGGGGGAAGAGGATTGTGTTTGCAGTGTTTGGTTTTGTTTTGTTAGGTTTCTGTTTTGTTGTTATGTACATGTTATGTGTTTAGGTTACAGAAGGCAGGTAGAAGAAGTTTGCCTTGCACTTAGAGCAGAAGGTGGGGAGGTTTGTGATGGTCTGTAGTTCTTAGAGGATGCTGCAGTCCCCATTGGCCTGGAGCAGTGAACCGCGGCCAGAGGGAGCCGCGATCGGCTGAACCTGTGGACGTTGGAGGTAAACAAACCAGCCCGGCCCACCAGGGTGCTTAACCTGGCGGGCTGCGGGCCAAAGGTTGCTGATCCCTGTTCTATGGGAAGCCAGTGTAGCGAGCGGAGGACAGGTCTGATGGCCTCACTGTCACCTATGCTGTAGCATTTTGTACTGGCTGAAATTTCCTAAGGGCTGATGGCTTCATGCCCAAGTCCAGACAAAAGATGATGAACACAAGTATAAAAAAGGCTAGGTCATCATCTGCCAGGACGGGATGGAGTCTCCTAGCCAACTGGAATTGATAGTAGCAAAATACCCATTTACTTCAATAGGTTTAAGATCCGGCCCTATGACATTTCTGTCAAACAAACAAAAAATTCAGTGCTGCAAATATAACCATTGATTGGCCATATTCTGTTACTGATTTTGTGTGAAATTTACATTTTTGCAGAAGATCAGCACTTGCACCACTCCTGACCAATGCCCTATTTTGCCTATTTTTAAGTGGTGCATAGATCTTGTCTAGGTCCTCTGCACAAGGTGAATTTCACCCTGTAAGAACATAGTCAAATGCTGGTAGTAATGTCATGGAAGCTTGTGAGCTACTTTTCCTACCTCATCATCTTCCTTTATTGCCCTTTATTATACCCTTTTACCGTGGATGGAAGGATGGATGGATGGGGAAGTGAGCTGAAGTTCAAACTCCCTCCTTTCTGTAATAAACAATGTTCAAATCTCTAAAGAGAGAACATTTTTAAATCCACAATTTTCAAATGGGTTTAAAATGTCATCTAAACAATTTCCTCACAGAATTCCTTTAAGAATTGCTGTTTATTCTGGCTAATCATAGAAAATGTAGGGCTGGAAAGGACCCTGAGAGGTCATCTAATCCATCCCACTTCATTGATGCAGACCAAGTATACCCAGATCATCCCTGACAGGTCTTTGTCTAACCTGTTTTTAAAAAACCTCCAATGACGGGGATTCTACAACCTCCCTTGGTAACCTATTCCAGTGCTTAATTAACCTTATAGTTCGAAAACTTTTCCTAATATCTAAGATAAATCTCCATTCCTGCAGATTAAGCCCATTGCTTCTTGTTTTATCTGCAGTGCACATGGAGAACAATTGATCACCATCCACTTTATAACAGCCGTTAACATACTGCTAGAATTGCTACTAACTGATATTTATGGCCACTGGCGACCACTAGTTCAGAGTAATGTTGAAAGTTTTGAAATACCGTGTACACACACTAGGCTGGTGACTAAGACCTCAATCCTAAAATGAGATCTGCACAGATTAGCACAAAGATCATTGCAGAGTCAGGGCCATAGTCTAAATTCATCCACTCATTGGCTGGATGGCTCTCACTAGACTAGGAAATTTCCCTCAAGACCTGCATTGGCATGATCACTCCCAAATATTTGGAAGCTGAGTATTTTCCAATTACAGTCTGAAAACCTTAACTCCCAAACAAGGCCAATAAACAAGCTATGTGGGTTTTTTTTATTGGTCTCTAATGGATTGTATTAAATTTATAAAACTAACACAAAATACACTTAAGATTTTGGAGCAATGTTCACAATTGCTTTGGATAATCTCTGCTTTTAGGATTACTTTCTTCGTTTTTTAAAATCAGATTATTTGGGGGATGAAGAAATCTCTGACCTATGTATTCTAATCATTGTCTTTCTTACTTCCATTTACTTATCTTTACATCATATGAAGGCAAGCTAACCTACATAAATGTCTTGTAGAATACAAGATCCTATGTACAAAAGGAAGACAGATGGACAACATCTTATTAGCACACATTGCATAACACAATGAACGAGAGTGAGAAATAGGACTTACATTTCTCCTTATCAAAGAGGATAAGACTGCCAGAATTATCCCCAAAAATTATGGACCAAATGAAACAAGAGAAAAAAAAACCTTACAAGTTAGGCTCATACCTCTGAGGTCACTATTGTGATTCAGATACAATGCACCAAAGCTATAGGCCAGTTAGCTATTATCTAAAAGGGAGGAGGCTGCAAGCTTCATTCATTAGTGAATTCCATGCTTAAGGGGAGGATGGGGAAGAGGGAGAGAAGGGTAGCATTCGTGAAATGTTATAGGTAGGGCCCTACCAAATTCTCGGCCATGAAAAATGCGTCACGAACCCTGAAATCTGTTCTCTCCCCTGAAATCTGGACTTTTGTGTACTTTTACCCAATACTATACAGATTTCACATGGGAGACCAGCATTTCTCAAACTGGGGGTCCTGACCCAAAACGGGATTGTGTGTGGGAGGGGTGTTGCACGGTTATTGTAGGGGGTTGTGGGCCAGTAGGCCCTTACTTCTGCACTGCCTTCAGAGCTGGGTGGCCGAAGAGTGGTGGCTGCTGCCTGAGGGCCTACCTCTGCAGGCAGCAGTGCAGAAGGAAGGGTGGCAATACTACACTATGCAATCCTTATTTTTGCGCTGCTGCTGGTGGTGGCGCTGCCTTCAGAGCTGGGCTCCTGGCTCGCAGTCGCCATGCTCTGGCTGCCCAGTTCTGAAGGCAGCGCCGCCGCCAGCAGCAGAGCACAAGTAAGCATGGCAATACCGTGACCCCCTACAATAACCTTGGGACCCCCCTCACTAACCCCTTTTGGGTCAGGACCCCTCCAGTTACAACACTGCGAAATTTCAGATTTAAATATCTGAAATCATGAAATTTATTATTTTAAAAATCCTGCGACTGTGAAATTGACCAAAATGGACCGTGAATTTGGTAGGGCCACAGTTATATACATAGTGAATTGCTCTTTACTAGAAGGAATCGGTTTTATTTAATGCTGACATTATTCTCAAGAGGTGAAATCCACTACACCCACCTGCATAATTCTCGAGTATTGAGGCTCTATGGGGGTACAGTACAGAGATTATGGGGAGGTGATACCCATTCCTTAACGCAGTGCCAATGGGGATGCAGAGTCCCTCTCCCCACCAAAGCTCCAGGAAAATAGGGCTCCCTCAGTCCTTCCCCAACCCTGACTCCCATTGAAGCCTGTATCAGCTTCTGGGGGATTGGCAGCATGCAGCAGTGCTCAGTTATTCTTTCATAGCTGTTCCAGACATGGAATCCTAATGCAGCCCTCGTTCAGGGCTTAAGTGCTGTGGAGATCTTGAATTCGCCCTCCACACTGTGAGTGAATTTCACCCTGATACAATAATGAAGTAAGTCTCCAGGAATCTTCAAACACAGTGGTTCCCAAACTTTTTTCTATGAAGGATCCCTTTAAAATCTGTCTAATTGTTCTGACCCCCTTTCATTTCCAGTACTATGGGAACACCCCTGCCAGCAGGGGAATGCCCCCGCCAGTGTGACCCCTCACAAATGGTGGATGTGAGGTCACACTGCACGGAGGATGTGATTTTGTTCTCAAAATGACAGGTTTCAGAGTAGCAGCCGTGTTAGTCTGTATCCGCAAAAAGAACAGGAGTACTTGTGGCACCTTAGAGACTAACAAATTTATTAGAGCATAAGCTTTCGTGGGCTACAACCCACTTCTTCGGATGCATGTTGTGGGTTGTAGCCCACGAAAGCTTATGCTCTAATAAATTTGTTAGTCTCTAAGGTGCCAGAAGTACTCCTGTTCTCAAAATGGAATCTTCCATGTGGCAAAAGTGCTTGAACACCATTCTGGTGTGTTCTGGCCCTGGCCCAAGGGACAGAACCCCACATAACCTCCAGTAGACCCAGCTGTCCAGGCACCTCACTTTGGGAACCACTGCTCTAATAGATCTAGTGGATATTTTGCTCATTCTTCCACCATCCTGCAATCCCCTCAACCCCCCCCCCAAAAAGTAATTGCATTACTCCTTTGTCTATTTAGATCAGGTTGGGCAAACTTTTTGGCCTGAGGGCCATATCTGGGTATGGAAATGCCATGAATGCTCACGAAATTGAGGGTTGGGGTGCGGGAGGGGGTGAGAGCTCTGGCTGGGGGTGTGGGCTCTGGGGTGGGGCCAGAAATGAGGCATTCAGGGTGCAGGAGGGGGCTCCAGGCTGGGGCGGGCAGGGGATTGAGATGTGGGGGGAGAGGAGGCAAGAGGTGAGGGCTCCGGCTGGGGGTGCGGGCTCTGAGGTGGGGCTGAGGATGTGGTGTTGGGGGTGCAGGAGGTTGCTCCAGGTTGGGACAGAGGGGTTCGGAGGATGGGAGGGGGATCAGGGCTGGGGTAGGGGGTTGGGGCATGGGAGGAGATCAGGGATGCAGGCTCCAGGCGACGCTTTCCTCAAGCAGCTCCCAGAAGCAGCAGCAGCAGCATGTCCCCCCTCCAGCTCCTACATGGAGGCGCAGCCAGGTAGCTCTGCACGCTGCCCTGTCCCCAGGCGCTGCCCCTGGAACTCCCATTGGCAGTGGTTCCCAGGCAATGGGAGCTGCGGGGCAGCACTTGGGGAGCCCCCTGGCTGCCTCTTCATGTAGAAGCCAGAGGGGGGGCATGCTGTTGCTTCCAGGAGCCACGCGGAGCGGGGCAAATCCCCAATCCTGCTCCCCGCTGGAGCAGGGCAAGCCCCAGGCCCTGCTCCCCGGCGAGAGCTTGAGGGCCAGATTAAAGTGTCTGGAGAGCTGGATGCGGCTCCTGGGCCATAGTTTGCCCACCCCTGGTTTAGATAGTAAGCTTATCAGGGCATGGCTCTGCCCTTTTAGCTGCATGTAAAGTGTCATACATACCTGCTGCTATAAAAATAAAAAATCAGATGGAATTCTTTCAGACATACCTGGAGAGTAGTGAATTTTAATTGTTGTTCTGCTTTTTCATTTGTATCTCTCAAATGTTTCACTTAAAAGAACTACCAATACTTTGGCAATACTTAGTATTACCAATACTAACACTTCAAAATAAAAAATTGATATCCTTTGAGATCTCAGTGCTATAAGATTTTCTCCACTTCCAGAAGAATTACGAGGTTGATGTTTGGATTGAAGAACTAATGAGTTGATGTTTGAGTAGTAGGGAAGCTATTTTCTTTTCTTTTCTTTTAAGTGTCTGCAATAATATTTCCTTTTTGGGAGCAAACTGATAATTTTATTTCCTTAACAACAAAAGAGTTTAACTTCTTGACAAGTGAAAGTCATTTCCAAACTGGAACAGGGGAGGGCACTAAAGAGTTACACATTGATCCATAATCTCAGCAAAGCTTTTCCCAAAATGTAAGTTTGGTAGTAAAATTATTATTTTGGATTCATTGCTTATACACTGACAAAATACTGGCTCTGATTTACATTTTCATATGAAATTAAACTGTTAAAGAGCTCTTGATGAAGCCTATATTAGATGTTTGAACCAACAGCATAACCTCTGATTTGGATTTAATTGTATACCTGCCAAGTATAGAAAAATATAATTCTGTCAAAAACTAACCAAAGAGATGGCCTCTGAGAGACAAAAACAGAAGAGAGAGAGAGAGAGCACGCCAGCCAGATGATAGTCTTTTTATATTATACTGTACTTTCAGGGATTGCTAATTCAGTGGAAGTCATTTATTAACGTATAAATTTATTCATCAAATCTTGCTCTCATCTGCCTTTAAGACTGCTGCAGATTGAACTGAAGCTATGAAAGAACTGCAACATTTGGATAATAACTTACAAACTTCATACTACTTCTAAAAAGCTACTGCAACTTTACTATACCTGCTTAATTCCCAGAGAAGCCAGAACTTGGCTCCTTTTAGGAAACAATTAATCTTTGTTGACAAAACTGAACACTGTGCACTCATTACCATAATTAGTGACCATTAAGTCCACAATGCCATTAAAATGCTGAGACAATTTCTGCCTGGCAGAGGAGCACTACACATTCTAGGGGACACTCAGGTCCTTCTTTGTAGAAGCACATATGGACGTGAGCTCTCTTAACTGTAGCTGGACTTTTTTAAACGGCCAGATAAAGTTGTAACCAATAGTAACATTGTAATTATGCATGCTAAAGTAAAGCGAAACAGATCATGCATTAGACATAAAATGGATCTCTCCACTCTGACCTGCAAATTGTATAAGTAGGTAGGTGCTTTACTGGAGAAAGAGGACGCTAAAGTATAAAGGTATTGGCCACTGTTGGAATTATGGTACCAGACTTAGTGGACTGATGTTCTGACAGATATATTCCTGTGGTGACTCTCTTGCAAAATCCTCCACATCATTCAACATCTGCTGGTGAGGGATATCTTGTTTGATTAAGTGGACCATTTGGGTTATTTTCAGCTGAACAGTAAGGAGAGAAAAATGCTTTCAGGTAAATTACACACGCAGTGGAACTCCATAGGTTTGACAAGTACTTGTATTCACTAAAAATTTATAAGGTTTCATTCTGAAATGTCTTTAAATTCTGTATTCAGTGTTGTTGTAGCCGTGTTGGTCCCAGGATATTAGAGATACAAGGTGGGTGAGAGAATACCTTTTAATGGGTCAACTCCTGTTGGTGAGGGACACAAGGTTTTGAGCTTACAGGGCTCTTCTTCAGGTCTGGGAAATGTCAGGGCTTGTCTACACTTAAAACACTGCAGTGGCACAACCGCAATGGTGCAGCTATGCCGCTGTAGTGCTTCATTGAAGACGCTACCTACACCAACAGGAGGGGTTCTCCCATTGGCATAGATACTCCATCTCCTCTCCGAGAGGTGGTAGCAAGGTCAAAGGGAAAATTCTGCCATTGACCTAGCACTGTCTACACCGGGGGTTAGGTCAGTTTAATGTGTTACTTAGGGATATGGATTTTTCATACCCCTGAGCGACATTGTTATACTGATCTAATTTCCACGTGTAGACCAGGACTTAGATGGAAAACCTGGAGACATATCTCCACTGCCACCGTGATCAATACCCACCACAACACCCCTTTAAGGCTCCATGGGTTCTACACATGCTTATCACAACATGTGTTGTACCTCATTCAATGTACTAAATGCCACAACAACAACTATATGAGTCAAACCAGACAATCACTACACTCTTGAATGAACTCACACAGGAAAATGATAACAACAAAAACACCAAAACATGAGCTAGGAGCTTAAATTCATAACTTTGCTAGACACTAAGGCCTGGTCCACACTAACCCCCCACTTCGGACTAAGGTACGCAAATTCAGCTACGTTAATAACGTAGCTGAATTCGAAGTACCTTAGTCCGAACTTACTGTGGGTCCAGACGCGGCAGGCAGGCTCCCCCGTCGATGCCGCGTACTCCTCTCGCCGAGCTGGAGTACCGGCGTCGAGCACTTCCGGGATCGATCTGGGATCGATTTATCGCGTCTAGACAAGACACGATAAATCGATCCCAGAAGATCTATTGCCTGCCGCCGAACCAGGAAGTAAGTGTAGATGTACCCTAAGAATCATGGACTGAGTAGAGAAACTGGAGTTATGGCTTATTACAACAATCTAACCCACTAACCCCATGTTGCCTCCTCCCCTTCCTTTTCCCTTTTTGACTGGAGGGATGTTAATGAGCCTTGAATGGTCTCTTGAAATATGTGTTAACTACTTATGCTAAACAATCTGTTACACCTTGTATTTAATTGTGACACTCTGAGTATGCTTGTCTTTCTCACCAACAGTAGTTGGTCCAATGCAAGATATTACCTCACCCACTTCATCTCTTTAAATTCTGTGGAAGTGCAGGCATGACTTAACTATGTCTTTAAATGGCAGTAGCACTAAATGACCGCAGTGGAAACTTACATTTGTTCAGCATTGCCGAACAATGTATGATTGTGTTGATGAACAAGGGAGCCAGAAAGGCTTTTTTCTAACATTTCCCCACAATTGCTACCACTGGTGAAACTCCACTGATAATGGGAGCTCTAGTGCAGATGGGGCTCCAGGCAGCCATCCAAATTTTAAACAGCATGTTGTCTAATATTTCTGAGGGGAAGTCTGCATAACATGGTGCTTAAAATTCCAGTGACTACCAATGCGTTGTGTACTCTAGCCCCCTACCATGGCTACTAGCAGAGTGAAACTGAACGGGTGGGATATTTTAGAGAAATAATCCTAGTGGACAGGTGTCAGGCAGACTAAGAACGAGTATAGCATGCCGCCAGAGTAGGTAAGCTGGGAAAAGAGAGAGGGTATGGAAGAGAGAGGCTTGTAGGAAAGGAATCACACACTGAGATTAACTGGTACAAAACACAGCCGCCCTGCTGTTGAGCAACACAGGTCACCTTGAGTTCCTCACCCCAATGCTCTGCTCTCTGCACTGGCTTCATATTGTAGTACATACATATTCCAGTTTGAGGTCTTTGTCCTGAAATTCAAAGCTTTTCATAGGACTGGTCGTAGCTAAATGAGAAATTGCTTCTTTCATGATGGTGGCTTCCCATGACAACTATATTGCACTAAAACAATGAAACCGTCAGTAGGGAGAGGCTCAACATGAGTACGGGAGAGAGAACTTTCAAAGGAGCTGGATCTAGACTATGGAACTTACTCTCACAAGAGATAAGAATGGTTACAGAGCTCACCACTTTCAGAACTAAATGCAAAACTCTCCCCTTTGATTTAGCTTCCCTTCAATACATTTTCCACAGTTGAAAGAAACAACAACAAAAGTGCTATAATCACAACAAGAGAGTTACTGTTATTGTGAATTTCAAGTCTATGCAGGAGAAACTGAGTGTAGCTTTCTTTCAAAGCAATATCAGAAGCCTGCAATGATAAAAGTGAAGCAGACACTTATTCAGCTTATTCCTTTGTGGGAAATTGTTATTATTCGTATATTAATGGAGAGCTAGTGCACTAGTTTAAAAATATAAGCCTGTTTTTATAATCGCTATACACTTATGTACTCAGTACATATAAGCCTTTTCACAAATGAATTGCTAATGTTGCTGCTATGAAAAACAAGCAATCAAAGCAAAGTTTTGGCTGCTTGACATCATAGACAATCTCAACAGGTTCTGCTGATAAATAGTATTTCGGAACTGTGACATAGGTTATTTCCTCACCAATATTCCCTACCCATTTTTGTTTCTTCTTCTTTAGTCTACACTCTGCTTTTGTGAGGCTTGAACTACACATTCTTTTTGTTCTCTTCATTACCATGCAGACAATATTCATCTGTTCTCAAGGAAGTTCTGGGGATCTATGCACTTTTCCCAGGCTCTCTTCTTTTCCACTAAAAGAAGAAAAACAACAAGGAGACTGTTTGGTGCTGTCTGGCTTAGCCATCGTCTGATAGTGATGTAAGGTGCAAAACCCACAGTGACTGGCTGCAGCCAAACTGGCCATGTTCTGTCCACACACGGAACAGCAATCAGCTTACAACTAAATCACATCTGAGCTCAAGCTGTCCTCACAAAGACAGCTAAAGGGAAAGCATTCACAGGCTAACAAAGCATCAGTGAAGCATGAAACCAAAGGGAATCTTGTGCTCAGCGAAGAGATTGTTTCCAGCTTTTATACTAATTTGGAGATTGTACGGATTGTGTAGTAAAAGTAGTCTAGGAGACTTCAGTTTAACATTTGAAGGAGTAGCATTTTTTTAAAAATGGGGGAGATCAGGGAAGAGAGCACATAAGAATATAAGAACAGCCATACTGGGTCAGACCAAAGGTCCATCTAGCCCAGTATTCTGTCTTCTGACAGTGGTCAATGCCAGGTGCCCCAGAGGGAATGAACAGAACAGGTAATCGTCAAGTGATCCATCCCCTGTCATCTATTTCCACCTTCTGGCAAACAGGGGCTAGGGACACCATCCCTACCAATACCTATCCTCCCTGAACTTATCAAAATCCAGCAGTTCTTCCAATTGAGGAACAGAATGGAGACTTTTGTTGAAAAGCAGTTTTCCCTGACCAGGAATCAAACCCTAGGCCACAGCAGAGAGAGTGCGGAAGACTAACCACTAGACCACCGAAGGGTAAGAAGAAAATTGTGATATATTAAAAACACAGAAGACTAGATCTCTGCTGGTGTAAAAGAGTGTAGTTCCATGAACTTCAGTAGTGGTGTGGGGATTTACATCAGCTGAGGCTCTGACCCAGACTGTCTGGTTGCTGAAGACTGTTGAATTCTCAGAATGTTGAACAGTATGTTGATTGACAATTCTATACACCTAGTAATTTAAATATCTGCATACATATTATTTCCAGATTTTTCAAATCTCACTTTTTTCTTTCTAAGACTCAGAAAGACATTTTCCATTAGAGGTACAATACTAAACACAGAAATGAAAAGACACCTAACCATGATCTCTATAGTGTCCTTACAGTCTGTGGGTTAAAAAGTGGTTTATTACTCTTTCTTCATGACATTTTTTAGAAACATGTAATTTTTTCTAAACATGTTGTGAAGGGGGACACTCACCAGCAGTGCTGCCTAATGGTCAGGCCAGGGTGTGACACCTTGTTTTCCATCTGAGCACTCCCCTTTCTCACTGGAGCTCTGCCGGATGGGGGGAGAGTGTCTGTCCTTTTAGCAACTCAGCTGTCCAGTCAGGTCACACATTCAAGTTCATCCCTTTTGGGGTATACATAAGGAGCCCAATACTGTGGAAGTCTTCAGAAGTCAGCAAGGGCTTCCCCTTGGTCTCTTGCACCTGCAGGATCTTCCCCAAGTAGTTACTCCACCAACAGATAGACTGCTGTTGTTATCCCATCTTTAGGGGCTGGTAGGGGAGCTTGGGCCCACCCTCTTCACCAGGCTCCAATCCAGGTCCCAATGGTAGGCAGCTAAGACCTGCACCTTGTGGTGCTATGCAGCTGCCTCCCCAGATCACCTCCTACCTGTGCCCCCTCTTCCCACAGGGTAAAGAACTGAACACAAAATTAAAGTTTCTGACCTTTGAAAGTCACCAATCCCTCCTTTGCAGGTTTGGTCAAGTATCTCCAAGCTTCAGGGAGCAATAGCTCCTGTTGTGCTCCTTCCCAGGAGTTCAAAGTGCAAGTCAGCTCACCTCTCCTGCCTGCCTACCACTGAGCTACTCTGCTTCCCTTTTTAAGCTCTCCCTCCTGCTTGTGAAGGTTGGCAGGTATGGTGGGGCAGGGCCACCTGGGCCCAGAGCAGCTCCTTAACCCCATCTTCTCCAGTGTGGGGTTTGAATACCTCATCACACACTGTGACGGGGCAGAGCGGCCCCGCACTGGCGCAGCAGGGGTTAATCCTTCCTTCCTGGCAGAGGAAGCCCCACCCCAGAAGCCCTGCTGGGCATGCTCCAACTGGAGGCTAGGTATAAAAGCCTGCAAAGCTGCTCAGTTGGGGCTGACCACCAAAGGAGAAGGATGCACACAGCCAGCTCCTGAGGAGAAACAGCCCATGTTTTAGGCTCCAGGAGCCAGCCTAGCCAGCCTGAACCCTGCATCTCAGATGGAGGACCCACCAGAGGGGAATGGACCGGAACCCATGTCTCCAGAGGAGACCGTGACATTGAGGGTAGGAAGTGACCCAGGGGAACTTTAGGGATGAGCCGCATTAGAGCAACACTGACGTTCGTTGTGCTGTGGCTGGATCCCTGCTGAGCCAACGGCAAGGGGAATCCTGCCATTAGGAGAGCCCTGGGTTGGGACCTGGTGGAGAGGGAGGGCCTGGGTCCCCTTATGCCTCTAGCCATTGGGCTGTGCTACCCCACAGCTGAGGGGAGTTATATGGACTCTGGTGGTTGGGCTGTGCTACCCTGCTACTGGGGGGAGTTATATGGACTCTGGCTGTTGGGCTGTGCTACCCTGCAGCTGAGGAGAGTTATATGGACTCTGGCCATTGGGCCACACTACCCTGCAGCTGAGGGGAGTTATATGGACTCTGGCTGTTGGGCTGCACTACCCTGCTACTGAGGGAGAGATGATGGACAGAACACCACCAGGAGGGGGCACTCTGCTGGAAAGAGCTAATTCCCAGAAGTAACCAGTAGGAGGTGCCAGGTGGTGAGTCCCAACCCCGTTACACATAGCTATACAATGATCTATATGATGATAAAGTGCAAAAACCCTTTCTTCGGATGCTATTTCTCCAATGACCTGGTGATTTCTCATAATGGGCTTTTCAGTTGTAGCTTTTGAAAATTATTTACATTCTCATTACCATAGGTCATAAATGGATTACTATGGAAAGAAATTCTACAGTTTTCGCCCTCTCCTTGTATGATCTTGCTAGACATTCCAGAGAGAAAAGGCTTATTAAACATATGCAGCTGTCTCACACCAGAAGATCGTCGATACAATTTGCTGACCATTCTGTTGAGATTTGTTATGTTTGTTAAATAACTTCACCTTTTCATCCCATTCCCTCTCCCCCTCTAGCATTTCAAAAGCTGACTCCATTGGTGGCCCATTTGAATCTAGGCATTCACTGCTCACAATAGCTAGAGTTGCAGTCCCTTGACAGTTCTGTTGTAAATGGAAAATCAAATGAATCTCTGCAACTCATTTCTGGAGAGGCAAGACATGGATACTATAAAACCAAATCTCCACTTTCAGAAGAGGTTGTCAGACTTTACTCCAAAGAGGGCCTGAACAAATGCACTGTATGTCCCTCAAGACATCTTGCCCCCTTTTGCTGGAAGATCAGGTTCTAAAGCATCAGAATCTTCTGAATACAACTTAAAATCATATTGTGTTGTCTTCTCTTAAATAATAGATCTTTGGCAAAGTGCAGTTTAATCAGTTCAGGGTATCTCTCAAAGTCTCAGAACATCTCCAGACTGAAGCTTAAACTCAATAACATTGAACAGGTGGAAATTAATTCATTTATTTCTAATTAAAATAGAAATAATAAATAGCCATCCATTTGGTCTGGATGCCTTCATGCTAATTAAAACACAGTCCAAATATAAGTAGCCAATAAAATACAACAGAGTAAACTATCTCTGTGCCTCAGACAAACACAGTTGTGTGTCCCCCCACACACACACACACACCATAAAGACTAATAAAAAACTTTCCAAAAGTCCCCCGACAGGCATCAGACCCCTGAAAGGCATTCAGAATTGATTTGTGTTCACAGTTCCTACCTTCCATCTCTCAAGAGCACCCTGTCAGTGCCTGCTGCATACATCGTAGTGGCCCTGCATGCTTGTGCTTCTTAAAAATAAAGCACATTGTCATTCTATATTTCAGGGGGAAGCTATCCCATCCCTGACACTTCCTTGGTGGCCTTCTACGCCATCAGGTATCTCACTTCCAGGAATAGGTATTTACAGCCTGGTTCATTGAAAAAATGAACAAGTAGAACTACAGCCTTTTCGGACACTCACGCCTGAACCATTATTTAAATTCTGATTTTACTCTTCCCAAGGAAAAAATATTAATAATTATTGTTAATAATTATTATTATTTGTATTATTGTAGCACATAGGAACCCTAGCCATGAACCGGGACCACATTGTGCTTGGCACTGTACAAACAGTACAAAAAGACAGTACCTGCCCCACATAGCTTACAATTTAAGGGCATATCTACATTTTCAACTTGCTGCATGTTTTTGTGTATCTGTGTTAAGTGTTCTGCAACAACTTCTGTGCAAGTAGTCTGTATACACAGTAAGGTTAGCCAGTGTTTTCTATTACTATGGAATGGAGCAATGGAGAGTGTATACATACCTATAGGAATGGAAATGTCTAGCTCTTGAGAGGGAAATCTCCATACTTTAGAAAGGGGAAAATGAAGAAGGGGCTTTAATTCTGATGTGAGATATTTGGTTTTTTTTTATTCATTTTGTCTGTGTGGATCCAGCTTGCATGCTGGGGTGATTTGTGAGTGAAACAGTTCTTTCTTGAGTATTTTATGTCAATCATTCCAGTATGAGACTGATTTGGAAGGGGAGCAAAGGGGAGGTCATGCGCAAGAAAGGTTGTATTTCAAGACTTGCAACCAACTGGAACTGGGCTGTGGGAAAGCAGCGTCACATTCACAGAGATCCTGAACTTGGCCTTATGGAGTAGATAAGTGCTCCCTGTGCCTGCGGCGTCTTCTCACTGAGAATCACCACCTAGAAAATAAATCCTGTAATGAAAGCCGATTACCTCATAACATATCCCTAGAAGGGACTGATCCATCTAATTTCTCTTGCTTACAAAGTGCCATGAGGTTACCATAGTTCAGGCAGCCTCATTAGAAGCAATGCAAAACGTGTAGAGAATGAATGGAGATTAAACAAAAGCACTATGGATGGCTGTTACACATAATCCATTTGTTACTATGCTTCTAGCGAACAAAAGGCTGTATTGTTCAAGGGACTGATTTCTGCCAGGGGTGGAAAAAAACCTTAAATGATATTCCACTATGTTTAAAAGGAATAGAATGCCTTCTTCACAAAGCTAATAACTCATCATTTTAAAGGAATTGAGAATTAAGAGTAAAAATAAAAAATTAGATAAATGAATTAGTATCAGATTTACAGTAAAGTGGAATTTGACAGACCTGGTCCTCAGCACCTGGGGCCCCTGCATTTTCCAGGGTTATAAAGCGAGTGTGGTTCTCATGACGTTTTACATGGTGCCCCATCTAACTCTGGACTAGCTGTGTAGTTCATAGACAGTTTGCTTCAAGTTCATGATATTCTCTCCCCGCCCCCCCCCCCCATTTACTTCAGTTGGCTAATTTAGTCTATAATTCTTCAAGGTAATGGATGATGAAGCCTCACTAAGTATATATGTGAAAAACAATTTAAAATAAAAATTATAAAAGCATTTTTAAGAGGTTTTGTCTGAAGGTCAAATACTAGAGTGGTAGGCACAAAACAAGTATCAGAATCAGAACAGAATAGAATAGGATCAAAATTAACTGCACAACCCAAGGGTTGGTTTAGTACTACAATGAAAAGGATGAAAATAAAAGCTACTTATAGTAATTTTATATGGCACACCTGGGATTCTGCTTAGTCTTCCCCCTCCCTCCTGCACACACTCTCATAACAAATATCTGAGCCCCTCCCACCCAATGTAATATGCAGCCTGTGCAATATTTCATTTTTAGAAATAGCTTAAGATACATAGCGTCATATTCTCAGCTTGACTTCACCGGACCTACGCCAGTTTACACCAGCTGATGATATGACCTGCAGTCAGTTTCCATGGGTAAATTATTATTTAATTGTTTCTTGCTGATGATGTTAATTGTTTCGTGGAAATGTGTGCTTTAAGACTACATTGTAAACAGGTGTGGGTTTTTATATTGTTTATCTCTGTACAAAATATAATTACACAAGCAGCTGAGTTACTAAAAAGATCCTAAGCATAAAGTACACATTATTATATAAATAGAAGTGTGCTTTGTGCACCTGACTAGGAAATAGCTGAGGATCATTCTCCAAGCGGAACACAGACAAGAATGGACAGAGCCAAGCACTGTGGCTTATTATGTGGAGTGTTGTTTTTTTTCCCCCAAGCAGTTTGAAAGTAGTTTATCAGCTGAACATACAAAACAGCAGGGATTTCACAGGCACATTCACAACAGGATGCTTCATTTGTAGCAACACAGGAACAGTCTTCTGACTGAAACAGAAATGAAAGTTGTGGCACTCCCGAGATACTGGTACAACTCACTCTGAGCTTGGAGTAAAAGGACAAGACCTTCCCATGCCCAGGCTACCTTCAGGAGGGAAAGAAAAAAGTAGATAAGAAACTTTGAATGCATGAGGGGCCTCAGAAGGGGATTTAAGCATTTGCAGACAAAAAGATGCATTGTGCAGCTCAAAATATTTATTTTATTTTGGACTCACAAGGAAAAGTAGCTGCAATGCATGACCTCATGTAATCGCATGAAGACAGAATTAAGGCAGAGATGCAGTTTTGTGTGGGAAAACATCTCTCTTGAAGCATTCAGAACCAGTGACATGTTTTCATATGACTTTGCAGTCCAAACTTGGTACTCCACAATGTTGACAGAGTTGAGAGCAAACTGTCCTCCATGTAGAGGCAAGGCTTACTTACATTAGCACATTTCCATTTGATCCCACTGTAGCTGAATTTGTATATAATATGAACATGACAAATATGACTATTGTACATAAACATTGCTGTCTAAGGTCCAGACCTTGCAGTTGGCTCTGCTTGAGTGAACACATGCCTGCAGAGAGCCCCACGGACCTCAGTGTGGCTTGATGCAGGTAGAGAGGTCTGCCTTCGTGAACTCTGTCATGTACTTCTTGTACACAGTAGTTTGCAGGGCTGTTACTAGCAGGTCAGGCTTCTGTATCAGATGGAGACTGACTACAGAGCTTACTTCTCAGTGATACATACCATATGTGTTCACCACAAGATCTTTTACTAATCCTGAGGAAATGCTGCTCCAAAAAATTAAAAATTCTATGCAGAATTTTAAAATATTGAGCACAATTTTATTTCTCAATAAATAAATGTGGAGACTCCAGCATGGCAGCCGGGAGTACAGGCCACTGGCTGCACGGAGGTGGGAGATCACCCTGCAGCCTTCCAGAACACTGACTCGGTGGTGATATAGCGCAATGGCCAAACCTGCCCCAGAAACACCCCCAGAATGCTGCCCCTCCATGCCAGCTGCACCGAGATAGCAAGCAAGAGGGACAGAGTCTCGCACGCACACCCAGCCCTGGCCCCTGATCTAGGTGTGTGGCAGGCAGGCTCAAGCTGGCAGGATCCAAGTGTGGCAGAGCTTAGTGTGGGGGGGATCCAGGTGTGGGGTGAGAGGGTTCTGTGTGGCGAAATCTGGGTAAGGGCAGCTTGATGGGGTGTCTAGGTGCAGGAGGAATGGTTCTCTGCAGGGTGGTCCAGGAGAAGGTGGTTGGGACTCAACAGGGGGGGAACTGGCTGGGGGGGAATGGGGGTTGGTGGGGGGTGCTGGGGAGTGAGGCTTGGTGGTAGGGGGGTCTGGGTACAGCTGGTTGAGGCTCAGTGGGGTGGGGGTGCAGCTTTGGAAGGCTCATTGGGCTGGGCCAGGTGCAAGAGGGGTGAGGCTTGTCAGGGTGGGGGTTCAAGTGCAGGGGACTCAGCAGTGGGTGATCTGGGTGCAGGGGTGCAGCTCCGGATGCAGGGGGTGAGGCTCAGCAGAGTAGAGGTTTGGATGTGGGGGGTTCAGTGGGAGGGGTCTGGGTGCAGGGGTGAAGCTCGGTGGAGAGGTCTGGGTATGGGGGTTCTGGATGCATGGAAGTTGGGCAGATGGGGGAGCAGCTCCCCATACAGTTATCCCTCCCCTTACGCCTGAGGAGTGATGGGGGCAGGAAGCAGAGAGGGGGGAGGTTTCTGGTGGCCACTTCTTGCAGGGGAAGAGGAAATTCCATCCTTCCCTGCCCCTAGCCCCGCTGGGAATAGCAGCTGATTCTGGCGCAGGGTAGGAGCCACCGGCGGGGGTGTCTCCCCTCCTCCCCCACCCCACAGTGATTTACCTCTCTGCCAGCTGCTCTGGGAGCCCAAAACCACAAGCCCACTCTGCTGGGGAAGGGTACATGACTGCTCTTGTGGCCTCCCTTTGCTTCCTCATCAGAAGTCATTTTTCTGCGGGGAAGCAAAGAAATCTTCAGGGGACATGAATTCTGCACACACATGCAGTGATTCAGAATTCCCCAGGAGTATTTAATGCTCTGCCAGGTATGGCTAAGTTTAGCCCAAATAAAGTATTTTACACACAGTGCCACCTAGCGGCTGAACGGTATAACTGTTTAGTATTCCATTGTAGGATCTGGCCTAAACATCTAGTTCATGTCTGGTATGTGTTGCATATACAACTCCAGTACATATAGAAAACCAGGGCACTTAGAGTTCCAAACTCTAAGAACACCATTTCTTCATAATGTGTGAATTCCTTATATTTTACAGTTTTAAAGGTGAATTTAAACTTCTTGTCTGTGCCTTCCAGGTAGCTGAGTACCCTCAATAAGATAGATCCTGAGTGGATGAAGTCCTGTTGTAGTCAATGGAACCCCACACAGGAATAAGTGTTGCCTAAAGTCAGTGGGACTACTGAAATGCTTTGCTGGATCGGAGCCTAAATCTTTAATGTATCCTGCACACTGTATTCCATTGAATATTTTCTATTAGAATTGCTCCAATGCAAAAGGCAAAAAGTAATATCTTAAATGTTGCAGCATTGGGTAAAAAGGGAAAGTCTTATTTGAAGTTAATAAGAAATATTAGGCCCAAAAGTGAAAACTCAAGCGTACTAGGCTCAGCTGAATTTAAAAGACAAGTGGTACCACTAAATAGCTGCCTAAATCAGAAGATGTAAGGTGCTGCTGGAATGAGCAAAGAACCCTGTTTAGCAACGAAATAGTCTCCAGCACCTATGCACACAGCCTGCCAGATATGTGCCCTAAAGAGCACATTAAACATGGCCTCCCAATCAGGGTAACCCTTAGTCTGTAGCTTCTAGTGCCAGGATTTAAGAGAGAAACTCCTGTGTTCTAACAGTAGGAATCCACAAATTGCAAAAGTTGTATACCGAAATGTATTCTCTGAGTAACACTGCAAACTTTCCATAGTGACTGTACTAGGGAGAATATTTGACACACACAAATATTAAGCAACAATTTTCAGCTGAAAGCTGAAAGATCCAGAATCACAGGGAGGAAATATAAGTGATTAATGGATTCTCTGCTGAACAAAAACTACTTAGGCCTGTCACTAGATAGTTGCTATGGTTTCTTGATGCTTCCCGGCAGCAATTTGCTAGCTTAGCAGGAAAAAAAAGATACAAAAGAATGCTATAGAAAAATGCTCCATGAAACACTAACAATTGTTCCATGCACAATTCTGTGCCTGTCCTGAATATCAAGCCTTGAATATATACTTTCAATTAATTTCTTAAAACAAAGAGAGGTCTTTGTTAAGAACAGACAAACACCATGAAATATATCTTGTTAGTAATAGGTAAAGCATATTGGAGAGTTTCAACTGGATTAATATTGGGTTTTTTTGTTTTTTAAAGAACCCTCTTTTTGTGAGAATAGGTTAAACACTCTTTGCAATTTCTGAATTTTCCAAATGATGCTAGGGTAAAATGGACTCTCCATCAATAGATGGAAGTTTTCATGGGTATGAAACATACGATAAGGGAGAAGTTAATTCAGAATTGTTTAATAAAAATAGGTAAGAATGGGCCAGAGGTGGAAGAGTGAATTTTGCACCCTCACTCTGGCCTTTTTACACTGTGTAAAGGGGCCAGAGTGAAATAAAGGGGCTCTAGAAGTCCCAGATCCAGGTATTAGAGAATTTTCTCAGCACAGGAACTGAGGTGGACAGCTATACGCTGTCCTCCAAAGATCCCTCCACTGATTTCCAGGATAATTTTGTATAGCATCATTAACTTCAAAACAGCTATGCCAATTTACACCAGCTGAGGATATGGCCCACAAGAACTGTCACCACACTGGCTGATTATATAGGACAATAAACTGCTCAGTGATAACAATTAATTAATTAGCATATATTTATGTAGGTCATGCTGGATGCCAAATTATACAGTATTTGGATTCTCTCCAGGTAGTTTTGTCTCTGTTGTGCGAGAGATTGTTCTGAAATCTAATGAAATAATTTACAGGAGTTATGATGTGGATGTCAATTTTGTTGTCCACTATTGTATCACCCAAGATTGAAAATGTGATAGAGGAAAAAACCCAAGTGATTAGTTGTAATACTGTAGACAGCTACATTAATATTGCAACTAGACAGAAATATAGCTATTAAAAATAATTTTCAAGGCAAATTCTAAAAACTCCTATAAGTGTTTCTGCAGCTCCATTCTGTGAACGAAACTGCTCGCTCTCTCACTCTCTGCCACCATCTGGTTGATAGCATGGCATCAGCTTCATGTGATGCTACAGGGTGGGACTTAAAAAACCAGCTTGCCTATAAATAAAAAAAAGGATTGGAAATCAAAGTTTCAAGTTTTGGTAACAGAAATTAAGCATTTCTAAAAATCAGATAATTTAACTTTTTCCATTGATTTCTAATAGGAAAGCGATTTTGGGCCATAGACAGCAAATTTTTTATGCACAGTACTCAGATTTGCCATGTGCATATCATTATATACAAAATCCACTACTGTGGGATCAAGGGAGGATTCGCTCCAATGGCAGGAGGCAGGTAGCATTTGCATTGCCATCACCATGCCCTTTGAGGGATTATGCCAGGGAGAGCTGCTTTAAATTGCAACTGAGAATCTATTGGAAGTTAAAGCCCACTGGTGAATCCTGCACAAAGATTCAGTGAATCAGAACTTTTCCTAGTCAGGCTGGTCATGCTTCTTCTCTGGTGAGCACTGCCAACCGCTGAGGTACTGCTCCCCTGCTCCAGCCCTTCCATCCCCTGCAACTGAATGCTTACAACCAACCCCTCCCCCTCCCTGGCTAGATTTTCTGCTGTTTGGAGCCTTCTGCTGGGGTCTGCATCAGTGGATAGGGTCCCTAGTCTGTACCCATAAATTACCAAGATGACGACTAGGAATTTGATTGTTAATTATTCCTCTGATATTTAAAGTACTTACTTTGTTGGTGATTTACTCCGGTATATAATTAGCATAACATTTAGTTTACACTGGACTGTTTTGCAGACCCACAGGTTGTGAAATGGAATGGAATTTACATTCTGTATGTTCCGCCAACATAGAAAATCTACGAGAAACCACATATCTGACTCAGAATTTGAAATCTCACAGTCAGGTTGTCAACATGGCTCCTCACTGATTATATGCATCTCTAACGTTTTAAATCAATGTTGTTATGGCTCTGGGGTGAGCTGTCCCATTGCCCTCTCTCTCTCTCCCAGTCTCTCCATATTATAACCCTACATCTTTCAAGTGACAGGCCTACAGGCATTCTCAGCATTCTCCCAAGCAACTGCTTCACTCCTAGCTGGGGCATTTCCCACCCTCAGACATGTGTCATACATTTGGCAGTACTCATTAACTGCCTCAGTTTCCCCACTCTTGGCTAGAAGGTGATACACAGCACGCCTCCGCTGTGCCCCAGTTTCAGCCACAGTAAAGTTCAGCTCTGCCTGAATTTCCTTGATAAGAGCAGGCAGTGAACTCACCTCCATGGGTACTGAATCTGGCCTCAGGAAGATTATACTTCAGCCAGTGTGACTCACACCTGACACCTGTAGGAGCTGGATTTTATAATGTACTATGAGAATTAATGTATGATT
>NW_020664436.1:59640520-59709608 GCF_002925995.2 Terrapene triunguis
GTGTGTGTGTGTGTGTGTGTGTGTCTAAAAAGCATATGCTAACTGTGGTATTCTCAATAAATGCTGTGTATTTACCTTCCTCTATAAAGATCCCGTGTGCTTTGTATGAGCATAACACACCTCCCATGTGGAAATGGGTGGAGACTTCCCTCCTCCCTACTCCAATTCATGTGCTTATTCACAGATGCTGGGGAAGCCACTTCCTTCCGATCACTCCATTTGCATTTTGGCTTGCACCTTCATTTGCATTCATGCAACTTGCTGGCAGAGACTGACCCACACCTTTCAAGGAAGAAGGATTGGATGTTGTTGTAGGGTTATAATCATGTTTCCAAGCAAGACATCAACAGGGATACCTTCTTAAGCTCCCACCACCAGCATTTCCAAACCTTCTTGGGTCAGCACAAGAATCTATGCCATAGGCCGTGTTGGTGCTGGTGAAACCACTGGTTTCACATTTGGAAATGTTACCCCTCTTTTACAGTCTCTCAGCATTTGATGCAGCCTCACTACATGAAGTTTGACCAGTGTATGAGCAGAATCTGTGTCCTTCCACTCCTTGAACAACTCCCCATTAACCTCCACCTTCCACTCCTACTGCGTATCAGGTGGTTCTGTAGTCACAAAAGTGCAGCATGAGATATGGCCAAATGACTGTGTGAACTCAGTGGCATAAACATTGTACATCCTCTCTGGGGCTGTACTGCCCTGATTAGTGTGTTGCATTGGTGTGATGGCATCCCAGCCCCATTCTGGCCAGGTTCCCCAGCTGTGGTTCATAGCCAGTCCCCGGGTGCTTGAGTCCTGGACAGTCAGCGCCAGTATGTCCCATCCCCAGGTAGTGATAATGTTTCAGATCCTTGAGATATCTCTTAGACATTGCAAGAGGATTCCTGCCACCGGTCCTCGAGGTCCCTAGTTTGGGGTTGCCCCCACATGTTCGCCCTCTGGTGACCCAGGCTTTGGCCAGTCAGCCTTGGGCTTTTTC
Source organism: Terrapene triunguis (assembly GCF_002925995.2). Classification (NCBI taxonomy): domain Eukaryota; kingdom Metazoa; phylum Chordata; order Testudines; family Emydidae; genus Terrapene; species Terrapene triunguis. Next base: position 59,641,509 of record NW_020664436.1, read on the forward strand.
ACAGAACCAGCTTTACTATCCACAAATTCATCAACTAACCTGCCTATAGTACACAGGTCTTTGGGCTTCTGATCCCTCAATCACATTCTGAAATCATGGGGACACAAATCATAAAATTATTCTTACCAAAACATTTCTTGCAACTCATACAGGGTTATGGCTCCCCAACATTTGCCTGATTTTCAAAGGTAATTTCCTAGCTGGGTTGTCAGCTTCAAATAAGTTACATTCTTGTGCTTTTGAGCCTCTTCAAAACCTTTTCCTGTAAGCCTCAGGAGTCCACTCAGATTTAAGGAGTAAGACTTTCTGAAATCATCTGTTGCTCAGAGAATCAGTCCCATCCATTTGGCCGTAAGCTTCTATGCCTTTCACACAGGCCTCCCTCCCCTGGGACTAGACTGGAGCGGGTACCGCATTCTGCCACCAGTCAGTGTCATGCGGACACAACACCAGCTCAGACTTTTTAACCTCTTCAACTTCCTCTCTTGGAACATTTCTAGTAGCTCATCTTTCCTGAACTGTGCATAATTCATTTTCTGACATTCTCGTCTCACTCTCTTTCCTGAAAAGAACATAAACCACTTTTTTCTCTTGCTTCTTCTTTTGCAATATTTGTTCTTACTCCTGTTGTGACTTATTGCAAAATTACCACTGCCACCAACTGTTAAAATTCTGGGGTAAACTGTATCTTTGCCCTTTCTCTCAGTCTCTCTGTGGACACCTTTTTCAAGTGACAGGTCTAAGCATGCACTTATTTCAGAGTGGAATCCAGAATTTGACCCCACTTTAGATTAGCTCACCAGACTAGAGCATTCGCTGTTCACCAACCATAATAGATCACCAGGTCCAACTGGCTTTGGCCCCTGCTACAGACTTCTCTCTGGGAGCTGTGACCAGTTGGAAAATGCAGTGAGCAAGAGCAACATGTTCAAAACGAAGTATTATTTACTTCTTCATAGGAATGTAACAAGCCGAGTGAAAAGGTTTAAAACAAGAAAAGTCTAAATATATTTAGACCTAATCTTAGCATTTGCCTCTTATACAGCACCAAGTACAGGGTTAGTGCTTTTAAAAAAAAAAAAAAAAAAAAAAAACAATTACAGTAGAACCTCAGAGTTACGAACACCTCAGGAATGGAGGTTGTTTGTAACTCTGAAATGTTCGTAACTCTGAACAAAACATTATGGTTGTTCTTTCAAACATTTACAACTGAACATTGATTTAATAGCTTTGAAACTTTACTATGCAGGAGAAAAATGCTGCTTTTAACCATCTTAATTTCAATGAAACAAGCAAAGAAAGTTTCCTTACCTTGTCAAATCTTTTTTTGAAACTTTCCCTTTATTTTTTAGTAATTTATGTTTAACACTGTATTGTACTGTATTTGCCTTTTTTTTTTTTTTTTTTTTTTTGTCTCTACTGCTTGATTGCACACTTCTGGTTCCAAATGAGGTGTGTGGTTGACTGATTAGTTCATAGCTCTGGTGTTCATAACTCTGAGGTTCTGCTGTAATAATAATAAGTTACATTATAGTCAATGGAATTACATAAGGGATCAATTTGGCCCATTGTTTTTAGATCTTATTATTCCTTCTGCTTACCTGGCAACGAAGCGCTTTGTCCAATGTCACAAAGTAAATCTGTGGCAGAGCCAGGAATAAAACCCAGCAATCACAACTCCTACTCTTATGCCTTAACCACAAGCCCATCTTCCTACAGGTTCACCTACTAATATACAAAACATAATAGTATAAAGGCCATTATATATCACACAAGTCTTGTAACACATTAGGAAAGTCTCTTTTGTAGCATATAAATACAGTGAAGTGATGCAATCAAGAAAGGAAGGTTAATTCTGATTGCTGTTGTAAATCCCAGGCCTCTGTAATAGGAAAGGGGAAACACTGGAGATAGTGTTTCTCTTTTGTAGTTTCACAATTCTTCTTCCTTAGTTTCAGTGGATCAGATTTTTGTGGTTGACACTTTTGTGTATTTCTGGGCATTAATACTGCTGAATTCATACAATATCAGAATTGTCTCTGCAGCAACTCATTGCAGTTCCTCCAGAGCTGTTTCCATACAGAATAAGACATGCACTTCCATTAGCATAAGCTTCCTGCAGCACTGACACAATCTCACTTCAGCAGATTAAGATACCATAGAGTTAAATAACTAGTTCAGTCATTTTAAAGTCACAAAATATTTTATTTATATTTACACACGTATAAATCAGGAGTAACTCCACTGAATTGCATCAGTGTAAAAATGATTTAAGTTACAGAAGAAACAGGCACTCTTTGAGCCTTTTTGCATGTACAGAATGGTGTCTTCTTTCAAATATTTGTGTGGATAAGGTAAGCTGGAAATTAGGTCACATTGAGTTCTCACCCATACTAGTAGGCCTTTGAAAAGGGGGTCCTGGGTGTTATTCAACTATGGAACCCCCAATCCTTCAAGTCAAGTAGTCACTGAGGGGATGCTATGCAATCACTAATTAGAATGTTATTTGGTGGGGAGGTGGAACACAAGATGACCTCAGCTAAGTGTTGACCCATGATAGGAACCTGGCATGTTTGAAAAAATTAGAAGTTATTTACTTTGTACAGTAACTGGAGTTCTTAAGAGATTTGTTGACCATGTGAACATTCCACTAATGCACCCCATGTGCTCAAGTTCAGAGTCTTTTGGCCAGCAGTGTCTGTATGGTGTGCATGGGTCTTTGTGCTCCTTAGCTGGGGTATAAAAGGGTGGAGAGCACCAACTGCCATCAGTTTCCACAGAATCTAAATATAAGGAACTCTAAAGTGAAGAGAGAGAGGTCAGGTTATGGAATCTGCATATGGACAACCCATCTCAAAGAACTCCAGTTACTGTATAGGTAAGTAACTTGTCATTCTCCTTTTGAGTGATTGTTCATATGGACATTCCACTGATGGTGACTCTCAAGCAGTGAACCCCGTGCACTGGAGTTAGGATCTCAGAGTCTAGGGGTATGTCTACACTACCCGCCGGATTGGCGGGCAGCGATCAATCTAGCGGGGGTCGCTTTATCGCATCTAGTCTAGACCTAATAAATCGACCCCTGAGCGCTCTCCCATTGACTCCTGTACTCCACTGCCATGAGAGGCGCAGGCAGAGTCGACGGGGGAGCAGCAGCAGTCGACTCACCACGGTGAAGACACCATGGTAAAGCGAACTCAGTACGTTGACTTCAGCTACGTTATTCATGTAGCTGAAGTTGCGTAACTAAGATCGATCCTCTCTCCCCCAATGTAGACCAGGCCTAGGAGAAGAGAGACTGGGGTACGTCTTTCCAAATGCAGCATCAGACCTAGAGACTTTGGTAACTGCATAATGCTTAGTGAATGTATGAATTGATCCCCAAATAGCTGCTTTGTGTATACAAGATGGAGCTATTCTTCAATGAGGTTGCTGAAGCTGCCTGAACACTAGCAGAGTAAGTCTTAAAGATGGTAGGCAAGTCCTTATTTGCTGCCTCATAGCAATCCCTTACATTAGTAAGGCTTTTGACACAGTCCCACATGACATTCTCATAAGCAAGCTAGGGAAATGTGGGCTAGATCAAATTACTATAAGGTGGGTGCACAACTGGCTGAAATACTGTACTCAAAGAATAGTTATCAATGGTTCACTGTCAAACTGGGAGAGCGTATCTAGTGGGGTCCTGCAGGGGTCAGTCCTGCATCTGGTACTATTGAATATTTTCATTAATGACTTGGATAATGGAGTGGGGAGTATGCTTATACTATTTGCAGATGACACTAAGCTGGGAGGGGCTACAAGCACTTTGGAACAGGATTAGAATTCATGAACTTGACAACTTGGAGAATTGGTCTGAATTTAACAAGATGAAATTCAGTTAAGACAAGTGCAAAGTACTTCACCGTGGAAGGAAAAATCAAGTGGACAACTACAAAATGGGGAATAACTGGCTAGATGGTAGTACTGATGAAAAGGATCTGGAGATTCGAGTCGATCACACATTGAATAGGAGTCAATAATGTGGTGCTGCTGCAAAAAAGACTAATATTCTGGGGAGTATTAACAGGTATGTCATATGTAAGAGATTGGCGGTAACTGCCCTGCTCTATTTGGCACTGGTGAGGCCTCAGCTGGAGTACTGTGTCCAATTCTGGGTGCCACACTTTAGAAAGGATGTGGGCAAACTGGAGGGAGAATTCAGAGGAGAGCAACAAAAATGATAAAAGGTATAGAAGACCTGACTTATGAGGAAATGTTAAAAAAAAAACTGGGCATGTTTAATCTTTAGAAAAGACTGAAGGGGGACCTGATAAAAAGTCTTCAACTCTTTTGAGGGCTGTTATAAAAAGGATGGTGATCAGTTGTTCTCCATGTCCACTGATGGTAGGACAAGAAGTAATGGGCTTAATCTGCAGCAAGGGAGATTTAGGTTAAATGTTAGGAAAATCTTTCTATCTATAAGGGTAGTTAAGATCTGGAATAGGCTTCCAAGGGAGGTTGTGGAATCCCCATCACTGGAGGCTTTTAAGTACAGGTTGGACAAACACCTGTCAATGGTGGTCTACTTGGTCCTGCCTCACCACTGGTAGCTGGACTAGATGACTTCTTGTTGTCCCTTCCAGCCTGACATTTCTGTGATTCTATGATTGTCAGAGATCCATCTTGACAAATACCGGGAAGATACAGCCTTGTCCTTTCCGTGACAGCCACAAAGCACCTTAGTGAAAATCTGAATAGCTTTGTTCTTCACAAGTAGAAGGTCAGAACACATCTAACTAAGCTGGGCAAAAAAAATTTGGTGAACAGCAAATTCACTGAAAAATTCATTTGAACTGAAAAATGCAACCCGGAATTCAGCTCAATTTCATCAAATAGTTTTGGCCAAAAAAAATTGGAAAAGAATTCAAAAAAGTTGAAACCGCTCATTTTGGCCATTTCAAAACAAAACATTTCAACTTTTCATTTTGAAACATTTCATTTCAACCATTTCAAAGCATTTTATTTTGACTTTGCACTTTGAAATGGTATTTTGTTTGGAAATGTAGGTCATTTTTAAAAAACAAAAAAGGTGAAAAATACCCCAAAATGAGCGAAAATGAAAGCCAAAATTGTTTTGGTTTACGTTGAACAAACATTGTGTTTGACCCAAAACATAGGTTTTATTCATTTTTTTGTTTCAGGCATTAGACCAAAAGAATTGAGTTCACAGTGTAAACTATTTACATATTGCATGTTTTCTAGAAATGTGCAATTCCCACGGCAGTAATTGTACTTGAGGTGCCCATCATTGGCAGCCCTGTATCTTTTGCAAGAGAAGCAGTACTTAAACCCCAGGGACCTCGACGAGGTCGTTTTCATAAAGTCCAAATCAGCTGTTTGTGTTTGCTTGAAATTTGCCAGTGGGCAATAACTACTAACAACTAAAACTATAACCATAACTACAAAAATAGAGCTGGAGTACACAGCAAGCCCTCCATCTGGTTGCCAGAAGGCAATTGAGAGGAAATGATAGCAGTTTGTGCACTCTGCCCTTTTATATCCTTGCTGAGGTGCATGAGGAGCTGCACGGTGTACGTGCACTGCAGCTACTGCTGTCCAAAAGACTCCGAACTTAAGTTCATGGGGTGTATGTGCACCATTAGTGGAATGTGCATGTGGACAATCACTCAAAGGAAAAACAAACTATTCTTGCTTACCTTCTAAAATTTGGCACTAGGTAAACTTAAAGCACTTTTCAAATCCACTATGTGGTGTAATTTGTCTTTTTCTGTTAAATATGGCTTTACAAATATTCCTCAAAATTAATCTCTAAATGTAGGTGGGAATAAGTAATTATACAAACTATGAAGCAAGAATCTTGTCTTACAGAGGTGTAAAAATGTATTAAGGCCAGAATGTAGTAATCGCTTCTCGGCTCCTCAGAGCTAAGATCAAGTGTAAGTAGTCTCTCGGCTTATCAAAGGCTGTGATCAAGTGTATTGATGTTTTGGGTCTTTTGGCCCTGAGATGAAAGCCTTGTCTGTGTCTCCTGGACCGTGAAGTACAAACATTATCTTCTAAGTTATGTCCTCCCTCCTCACTGATGTTATGATTAATTAAAATAGCTACAGTCAGGAAAAGGTATCTGATTTCCAGAACTTTCGTAGAACCAAAGAGGGAATTCAATAATTGCCTCGAGTCCCATAACTCCAACCTAAACCTGAATTAAATTCTAGGGGGAGTCAGCTTTTATACCTTTTTTAAAAATGCCTGAAGGATCAGACTTAACTCCGTAGGACTTTATTTGCCCATGCAAAAAGAAAATGGCCACTAAGCAGGCCACTAAGTAACCTGTATTGACACTTAAATGTTTCAGTAATCAATAATTAGAAGAAAGTATTGAATCTGGGGTCTTTTTTTCTAGTCAGATAAAATCTGGACATTTCTATCAATATTTCAAATATCAATTTTCCCATAAAGCTTTGAACCTGTGAATTTGTATCTGTTTTATTCCAGAGAATTAAAGGTTTCCCAGTTTATAGCCCAGGGAACAGATGACGCGGAGTGGCCTGAAGGTATCTCCGATGAAGGAAAAAGTAATGGTGGCATGGAAGAGGTGAACCTCTCCGCGACCCTTGGACGTCTGCAGCAACAGCAGATCAAGGAGCTGTGCACTAGCTTTGCGCCAATGTTCTCAGCCACTCCAGGATGGACCGAACGGGCATACCACTCCACTGACACAGGTAATGCTCACCCAATTAGAACCCCACCCTACCGGGAGTCACCTCATGCCCAAACTTCTATAAAAAGGGAGATCCAGGACATGCTACAGATGGGTATAATCCGCCCCTCTAAGAGTGCATGGGCATCTCCAGTGGTTCTAGTTCCCAAACCAGATGGGGAAATACGCTTTTGCGTGGACTACCGTAAGCTAAATGCTGTAACTCGTCCTGACAACTATCCAATGCACGCACAGATGAGCTATTGGAGAAATTGGGACATGCCCAATTCATCTCTACCTTAGACTTAACCAAGGGGTACTGGCAAGTACCACTAGATGAACCCGCCAAGGAAAGGTCAGCCTTCGTCACCCAGGCAGGGGTGTATGAATTCAATGTACTCCCTTTCGGGCTGCGAAATGCACCCGCCACCTTCCAAAGACTTGTAGATGGTCTCCTAGCGGGATTGGGAGAATCTGCAGTTGCCTACCTCAATGATGTGGCTATTTTTTCTGATTCATGGGCAGAACACCTGGAGCACCTGGAAAAAGTCTTCGAGCGCATCCGACAGGCAGGACTAACTGTTAAGGCTAAAAAGTGTCAAATAGGCCAAAACAGAGTAACTTACCTGGGGCACCAGGTGGGTCAAGGAACTATAAATCCCCTACAGGCCAAAGTGGATGCTATCCAAAAGTGGCCGGTTCCAAAGTCAAAGAAACAGGTCCAATCCTTCTTAGGCTTGGCCAGATATTATAGGCGATTTGTACCACACTACAGCCAAATCGCTGCCCCACTGACAGACCTAACCAGAAAGAAATAGCCAAATGCAGTTCAGTGGACTGATGAGTGTCAAAAGGCCTTTAACCAGCTTAAGGCGACACTCATGTCTGACCCTGTGCTAAGGGCCCCAGACTTTGACAAACCGTTCCTAGTAACCACAGATGTGTCCAAGCGGGGTGTGGGAGCAGTTTTAATGCAGGAAGGACCGGATCAAGAATTCCGTCCTGTCGTGTTTCTCAGCAAGAAACCCTCTGAGAGGGAAAGCCACTGGTCAATCAGCAAAAAGGAATGCTATGCCATGGTGTAAGCGCTGGAAAAGCTACGCCCATACGTTTGGGGACGGCGTTTCCAACTACAAACCGACCATGCTGCGCTAACGTGGCTTCATACCGCCAAGGGAAATAACAAAAAACTTCTTCAGTGGAGTTTAGCTCTCCAAGATTTTGATTTTGAAATACAACACATTTCAGGAGCTTCTAACAAAGTGGCTGATGCACTCTCCCGTGAAAGTTTCCCCGAATCAACTGGTTAAAAATTGTTCTTGGAATGTGGGACATAGTTAGTTTTTATATAATCAGTAGTATGTCTAAAGGTGCATGTGTCTTATTAACTCTGTTTTCTCCTGGAGCTCCAGGAAGAAATCACAGCCAGTGTGGAACCGGCTGTCCAACACTATCTGTGATTTGGGGGGGGTGTCATAACTATAAAGGGAAGGGTAACAGCCCTCCTGTGTATAATACTATAAACTCCCTCCTGGCCAGAGACTCCAAAATCATTTTACCTGTAAAGGGTTAAGAAGCTCAGGTAACCTGGCTGACACCTGACCCAAAGGACCAATAAGGGGACAAGATACTTTCAAATCTTGGTGGGGGGAAGGCTTTTGTTTGTGCTCTTTGTTTTGGGGGGAGTTCATTCTTGGGACTAAGAGGGACCAGACATCAATCCATGCTCTCCAAATCTTTCTGAACAAGTCTCTCATATTTCAAACTTGTAAGTACAGCCAGGCCAGGCGTGTTAGTTTTATCTTTGTTTTCTCAACTTGTAAATGTACCTTTTGCTAGGGTGTTTACCTCTGTTTGCTGTAACTTTGAACCTAAGGCTAGAGGGGGTTCCTCGGGGCTCTTTAAGTTTGATTACCCTGTAAAGTTACTTTCCATCCTGATTTTACAGAGAATTTTTACCTTTTTCTTTAATTAAAAGCCTTCTTTTTAAGAACCTGATTGCTTTTTCCTTGTTTTAAGATCCAAGGGGTTTTGGATCAGTGTTCACCAGGGAATTGGTGGAAGAGTCTCTCAAGGCTACCCAGGGAAGGGACTTAGCACATTGGGACTGGTGGCAGCGGACCAGATCTAAGCTGGTAGTTAAGCTTAGAAGTTTTCATGCAGGCCCCCACATCTGTACCCTAAAGTTCAGAGTGGGGAAGGAGCCTTGACACCCATAAAGCTTTGAACCTGTGAATTTGTATCTGTTTTAGTTCCTTTCAGGATCCGGCATAAAAGAATGACCAGTGGTGTCTTTGCTAAAAAGCAACAAAGAGTCCTGTGGCACCTTATAGACTAACAGATGTATTGGAGCATAAGCTTTCGTGGGTGAATACCCACTTCGTCAGACGCAGGTGATTTACTAGTTCATTGTATATGGTTTACGGGGGGTGGTCCTGTGTGTCCTGCTTAACATTTAGACTCAGAAGCCACAAAAAAGTAGGAGAAAAGAACAGTGGTAAACTCCCCTAAGGGGCTGGATTAAGCAGAATTGGCTACGGAAGGTTGAAAAAACATAGTTAACATCTCAACTGCTATTGTCATTGCACCATCTGCCTACGTTTCCTCTTGGCTTATATTTGCGCAACGTATTTTATCAGTGGAGAGTTCAGGTTGCTCAAGTGCATTTCCAGACAACAAAACCGCTAGAAATTCAGGAAACTACCAATTAAGCTAGCATTCACATCCACGTCAACTTCAATTCACATCTCATACCATCTAAATATCAAGGTACTCAAACACACTCACAGAGTGCACAAGTAGCTCTCTTTATTTTATTTATTTATATATCTGGATACATCTGAGATTACCGGTAGCAGATCAATTGGATGGTAAGGAGTGTAAGGTTGTTTTACTTCCATTCGAATGTAATTCAGACCATTTGCTGGTATTCATTCTAAATGATTTATTCCACTTTAAAGGGGGGGGGGGGTGGGAAGCCACATCTAGGCTGACAAAACATGGAAAATTTCAGGAAATATAATTTAAGAGAAATATTACAGTAGAAATTATTTGGCATAAAAGATGACGTTTACATGGTATTAATACCTATATTTCTATATTTTACACACCCTCCAAATATGAATGAAATGTTAATGCAGCAATTAAGTTTGTGCACAAATTTTTTTTAAATTGTGAAATATGAGTGGTCAAGTTATCAGAGATGTTATTTTGGACAGATTGTTCCTAACAGCAATGGGAAAATACTACAAATGTATAATATGGGTGAGTTTGCTTTCATAAGAGGACCTTCATTCTTGTATTTTCATATTTTATTTTAAAAACACATCTTTTCTTTTGTATTTAATGCCACTGCATCACTTTATCTTAATGCAAAGACATACAGTTTGGACAAATACCAGTGTGATAGTTACAGGAATCCCAGCAATGCTTTTAAGAAGTCAGTCATGCTGCATTCTGGTGTACAAAGGCCAGTGTATGGGAAAGATGAATAGAATGTGTGATCTAATGATCAAGCACATTCTAAACATTCATAGGAAGGAACACTGTCATAGTATGGAGGCCTTGTTTACAGAGAATAATTGAAGAAAGCCAGATTAATTTCTCTTACCTTTTTTTCAAAGTCCATATTGCTAGAGTTGGGCATGTACGGGCACCATTTAAAATGTAATGAGATTTCCTATTGTGCATATTCGATGACCTGCTCAAATGTTAATAACATTGAAAGATTTGTTTCAGAATGCAAACTTAGCAAAAGCAAGCATTCCTCATTGGAGGATCCTTCCATGACAAGTCTAAGGTATTTGAAAAAAGCTAACAATATTTATTATTTTTTAAATTTATTCTTCATAACCAGCAGCTGAAGGGATTTTCCCCTCAGACTTTGCAGAACAAATTTCACTTTTGGGTTGAGACAAAACATGAGATGTTCTCCAACAGCAAAATCTATCAGTAAGTTAAGACTTCATGAAAAACAAGGGGTTAATAATGGGAATAGTTTTGCAACCACAGCTATAGGTTTGGCTACTCATGAATAATATATGTATTAACCACAGTTCTCAAACTGTGGCCCTGCACTCCATGGAGAGCAGAAAATGACTTCTCATTTCCATATGTTGAATTGCATTAAAAGACATTTAAAATACTTGGGAGAATATTACTTTTTCATGCAAACAATAGCTGCAGCTGACTCCGGGAACAGGTGGTCTGTGCAATCACAAACCAGAGGAAAGGTTGTCCATGAGAAACTCTGTATTACGATATAGTTCACCCTATGAAAAAGTTTCAGAAGTCTTGTGATAGGTATGCATTTGCCTATATTACATAGATGAATGTGTGTTCATATCTCATTAGTGACTTCCATTGAGTCAAACATTGATTTGTATCCCTACGTTGTCAAAAAATCTGTTAATATAAATATGTATAAATCTGACATTACCACTAATATACACAGGTTTATACGGAGAAAGCAATGTCCAGATCCTCAAAGGCATTTAGGCTCCTCCCATGGGTGTTAGTTACCTAAGCACCTTTGAGGATCTGAGCCTTAGGGTACCATCTACTCTTGGTGCTGGGGGTATGATTCCCAGCTCGAGGAGACATACTCACATTAGTGCTGATTGAGCTAGCATGCTAGAAATAGCATGTAGCCATGGCAGCGCTGGTGATGGGACAAGCTAGCTAACCCAAATATGTACCCATCCTAGGCACGCGCTCAGGGAAGCTAGCCCATCCCGCCACTCATGCTGCTGCGACTACACTATTTTTAGCACGCTAGCTCAATTAGAGATAGCAGGAGTATATCTCCTTGAGCTGGGAACCACACCCCCAGCTCCAAATGTAGACGTACCCTTAGTACTGGATAGTCCTGTGTCCTTCAACTTTCAGTAAATATTTACAGATCACAAAGGTTTGTGTGACAACTTGACTTACACACTTATACAAACATTGCTTTTTGCAGCGTTACAGATTACAATCTAAACAGCGTATATATCGCCCAAGTATTCAAACCAAGGTGCCTAAAGTTAGACACTGAAACCCATATTTACACACTTGAATAAAAATGGCTTGTTTTCATAAGTACTGAGCAACTGCAGTGCACATTCACTGTAATGGCTGTCACTGGTGGTCAGGATCACTGAAAAATCAAGCCATTGTTATTAAGGTGTTCAACTTCAAACAAAGCAATTGGAAAATTATGGCCAATATATTTACCAAGAATAAAAGATTTAGGGGATGTAATTCCCCCCTTCAATTCACAGAGGATTGCCACAGGCTCCCACTTCAGCAGAATAGGAAAACAGATTCCTTAAAATACAGGCTACATAACAACATCAGTACTGATCACATTGTACTTCATCTCCACACTATCCCCGTTGGATACAATCTGTATAGAAAGAGTGATCCAAATACTGCATTGCACATATCTGGCTGGTCTTGCAGTCCCCTTCACAGACAATGCTTTTGTCATAACTCACAATGAAATTATTGTAATATTGTTGAAACAGTTTGCTGTGTGGCACAGTGAATTGCTTTGCCATTTCATATAAATTTTCTGGCTTCAAGTCTTCAATACCATATTCTTTGGTCAGGATGTATTCTAGTTTCCAGTTTGATTCATTTTTCATGTTGGCATCTGTGAGGTTCAAGTAAAACTGCCAAAGATCCTACAGGTTTAAAAAAAAAAAAAAAGGCGGGGGGCACAGTTGTATTGCTTTCTTGCTTGCTTCATTAAGTTTCTAGAATGATATATTGATTAGGAAGCTGTCACTGCTTATTATTCACAACTGAATAAAAGGTCATGCCCCACCCCAAGAGTTGGGCTCACACCATAAGCTGGCACTTGCACTGCTGTAATAGTGGGGGAAGAAAGAGATGAGAGAGACAAATGAAGTAGCTACATTATTGGAGGTGCTTTCCCTCAAAGAAGAGGGTAAACCAAAGTCCCTTATGCACATCTCTGATGGCTGGCCAAATGAATGTTAAAACCAGATCTAGGCTACATATAGTGAGAAAAGCATAGTAAGGGCTGAACTCACTTTTCCCCAGGCACCATTTGGTGGCATATGGATAGGTGGCCAGTGGAGGCCATGGGAAGAATGTAGGGAAATGAAGACCTGCAGGAATGAGGGTCATGTGAGAAATGGGCAGCAGCTAAGCACATAAGCTTTGCCATTGACTCCAGTGAGGCCAGGATTTCACCCCGAACCTTCTGGAAGTTCTCTTCCAGTGTTTTACACAGTGCCAGACTAAGTGCACCAAAGTTATTCTCTCTATCACCAAAGCTCACATGTGTCTAAAGAGAGACCTATCCATACATGCCAGGATTTTACTTGCCTTTTCCACAGCTGAACAAAAGCTTTTTTCTGACTTTTATTCTGTGTTCTAGGGTTTAGGCAGCAGAAAGAAAATGGGAGGTGGATCTTTCAGGCCCAGGAAAGGCTGCATAGTTCCTATTTGAAGATTTTTCCCCTCCTCCTTCCACCCCTCTCTGCCTACCACTGAGAAGACAGAACCCAGCACCAATCTGGCAGCAGGACACCCAGTATGAAAAAAGTATTAAAATAGCTACAGCTCAAGCCTAACACTAACACAATGCTTTTAATTTTCACATACCAACAAGCTATACTGAAGAGGATCGTATTGATACAGTCTGACTCCAGGATTGTTGGACTCTCTCTGAAACACACTTTTCACTGGAGTCACAGCAGGTGCCACAAACAAGGAATTTATTGGGTTTTCTGAAAAAAAATTGGGAAATAATCATTCCCTTTAGGGTAAATGCTTTTAGAAATGCATTATTTACATTTGAGAACAAAGAAGACAAGACCCAGGGTGCTTGGCTTAGGTACTTTAGGGATTTTTGCAGAGGGGTAGCTATATCAGTGCAACCGCCCAGCATAGAGATGCTGCGCTGGTGCAAACCTAGGTACGTCTCACCCATATGAATTCCGCTTAACGTCAGTGCAGTGCATCTACACTGGAGGCTTGCACCAGAATAGCTATATTGGCCCAACAATCCAGAATGTAGCCATGCCCTACGTATCCAGTGCATTTCTGTTGTTAGCATGGTGACAGATATGGCAATTTCCTGCACAACCTCATTGAAGACAGACAAAGTGGGTGAGGTCATTTTTCTTTTATTGGACCAACTTCTGTTGGTGAAAGGGACGAGCTTTTGAGATTCACAAAGCTATTCTTCAGGTCCTTATTGAATTAAGTTTATGTATCATTGTGGGCCAGGGATTGTATGCAATTCCATGGGGGATGGGAACAACAGTCCTCCAGGAACTAAGAATAATGGGGGAGTGATTAGGCAAATTTACTCAGGTTATAATACCTCCAGAGAGCTACCACCACCAGGAGAGATTTGCATATACCGATTCAGACTGGATTCTCTAGAGAACCAACCATCAGAGAAAGGACTTTTGGATAAACAGCGTGAGTTTAAACTGTCCAAGAGAGGCTCCAATCCTTCCTTTTATTGTTTTAATATATTTTTTCTGTAATGCTTTTCCCTTAAGAATAAAAGTGCTTGCTCAGAAAGAGCTGGGTGTAACTTAACTGTGGGCAATTATGCTGCCTATAGCCTCTGAGGAGAAGGCAAAGCAGGCCTGCTCAGGCAGTCTGATTTGCTGGGGAACTCAGTGTAGGCAGGGAGCTGTGCAGCCTGGAAATACCCTGGTCAGGAAGGAGAGAGACACGTCCAGGGTTCCCTCTAATTTTTCCCACGCATGTGCGGAATGAATTTTGTTACGTGCACCAATATGGAGGTATGGTTGATAACATACCTCCATATTGGTGCACATAACAAAATTTATGTGGTGGGGGTGGGGTCGAGGGGTTCAGAGTGTGGGAGGAGACTCAGGGCTGGGGCAGAGGCTCGGGATGCAGGGGGGTGCGGACTCCAGCTGGGGGTGCGGGCTCTGGGGTGGGACTGAGGATGAGGGCTCAGGGCGGGGGCAGAGGGTTGGAGGGGTGGGATCTGGCTGGGGATGAGGGGTTTGGGGTGCAGGCTGCCTTGGGGCTACAGCAGGGATAAAGGACTCCCCCTAGCGCTCTCTCCCTGAGCAGCACCTGGGCTGGGGAACAGGGGGGAGAGGCCCTTCTCCCTGCCACAGCAGCTCCGGGGCTGGGGCCGTGGGATAAGTGCCTCTCTTCGGGTTGGGCTGGAGCCGGGGGAGGGGTGCCTCTCCCCCAGCTGCGGAAGGTCCAGGCTGGGGGACGGTGGGGAGAGGTGCCTCTCCCCACTGCAGCCCTGAGCGCCTGCATGGCACTTAATAGGCTGCTGCATGGCCGCAAAGCTTAGAGGGAACTTAGGACACGTCTCCACCCAAGAGAGCTGATAACTGGGGAGCCAGAAGCTTGAGAGTGGGTGCCCTTGCTGGACCACGGAGCGGGAATTCAGGTACAGGTGCCCTGAACTGTGACAAGCCTCACTAAAGGAAACAGATCAGAGCTATCGTCAACTTACGTCTTACATGCAGCTTCCTTTGTTTTTTGCATTATCAGAAATGTCAGGAGCCTAAAACAATTTGTCCTGAAGCTCATCTAACCAGGCTATGAGAGAAATCCCTGCTGGCACCTGTTATGTCTACCCTGCTCTTTACAGCAAGTCAAAGGGAGAATATTTGAGGACTTTCAGTAGCTAGAATACACAGGTATGTGTATTTAGAGCATCTCTATGAAGAAAGTTAGATATTCCTTTATGCAGCCAGCATAACAGTGCAGAAGTCACAAGGCTGAAGGCCACAAGTGAGCAGGAGCTCTGAAAGCTGAAGAACAGTGCTGGAAAGCCAGCAGACTCTTCTGAAGGAGATAAAATGGACTCTGTATCTCAATACATCGATTTTGGCTGCAAATTCCAATTGAGCTTGAATTCAGCGAAGCTTTGTCAATAAACAAATGCCTGAAATGAGAACACATTCTGAAAAGAGCAAAGTCATAGTGAGCAAGATTAGACATGCAAGTGCCTATTTTTGTCAGAGGAACGAGACAATAAAACAGATTTGGAAGCAGAGTGACTTGCACAATGCAAACTGCAGCGACAAAGCAGCAAGGCTGGTCTGTCCCCCTCGCTGAAGTTTGGATGTGTAATCAGTTAATTAAATGTGCAGCCAGCCCTGGGAACATCATCTAGGCAAAACACTGCCTTAATAGACACGTTAAGAACAAACTCTCTAAAGGTGGTTCTCTCACTTGGTGCTATTCCTTCTTATTGGGTGTCAATGTGAAATTGGTCTATGTTAAGAGGACAGCGACTCAGAGTGAAGAGCTGATTCACTGAAGGGTTTTATGATAGGTTTTATACGAACTTCTAAAAACAATTATAAATGTGGAGTCAATTATGGCAAGTTTATAGCCATAAACTTGTAGCGAACTCAGGCACTGGAGTCACCATTCTATGGTATAGACACAAATATTTAAGCAGCGATTTCTATTAGAAACAACATCCTTTGTAGCCACTCTCACTCTTAAAAATAAGTGATTTCAGAGCACAATGCAAAACCTTCAAAGCTGGGTGCTTATCCCAAAGGGAAATCACCTGATCAAGGAGATGGCACAAGCAGAGATTTCTTTTCCCCACTGCCGCCACTTATCTTAATTAACTTTGAAGCAGCAGGGAACCCAGCAGAGAGGTTCAGTAATGATGCAGGAAACACAAAAAGCAGAACATGTTTCCTTGGCCTGAGAACATTCCCTCTGACATACATAACACACAATAGGAACTGGCCAGTGTAATTTGACCATGTCACTGAAAGAGAGGAGAGGAAAGACTAGAGATGCTTGTCTAGGAACTACTGGCGTTCATTAGAAGTGTGATGCTTAGAAAGCCTCTTCTAATATCAGTAGAAAAGGAAAATGTGGACAATCTGTCTTACAATACAATGCATAGTTCTTTCGTGCAGTTCTCATTACAGGAATTTGGGGAGAACACCATTTATACAGTGTTGTAGTAAGTGTTCAACAACCTTGATAAAAAATAAATAAATAGCACTTTCATCCCCATTTCTTTTTACAAATAATTCACACCAGAGTTTGACTGGCCCCCATATACACCAAAATATTCTTTTACTTGGAGCCAATCAGGAAAGGATGCAGCAAAGACACTTGTATTCTACAAACATCATTACCTTTCTCATCCAGAAGGATCATAATGCTATCTCTGTGTGTGTGTCCAAAAAACTGTCCAGCAATAACATCACTATACTTGCGAAAAATCTTTACTAATCTCTCATTGTAATATCCTCTTATGGCAGTAGTGTTCCTTGCGAAAGGCAGATATCCTATTGGCACATGTCCTATCACATATACCTAAAAGATCAGATAGATACAACACAGTTAACATCCTCATATGAAGCAAACATTTTCAGCTTTAGCCTAGAACTGATTAACATTGAGTCTCATAATAATGTGGTCTTTGAAAGACTTTGTCAGCCTGAACATTGTAAGTTAGTTTTGCTATAAGCAAGTATGAGTAGTTAGTAACAGTGTGTAAAGTAATTATGAACCAATATTTAGTAACCTTACATCAGAAAATGAGCATAAGTGAATACATTTATTACAATATTAGGGAAGTGGCAACTCCTAGAACTAAAGCTGCAAACATTTCCTTTCTAAGCCTTTCTTTTTGAACATTCATAATTTTTTGAAAAATATTTGCCAGCGTGACATTTTTAGCATTGTTCTTTGGACTAGTGTCAATATTTTGGGAAAGACTGTGCAAAAAAGATTTCAGTAATTTAGGAGACAAGGAGAGTGAAAAAAATACACTTATTCCATTATTTAAAAAAAAAAAAAACCAAAAATGAAAAACTTTTTGCTGTTTTCTTGAACTGTTTTAGGTTCCAAAATTGTTTGATTATTTTATTGTAGGGTTTGAGAAATGGCATACGACTGATTAAATATTGTAGCAATATGTATTCACACAGGAGACAAAATGTACACAATTTTAACTTTCATTTCTTTACTTCTGCATGCTTAGCAATCTGAACAACATTTTGTGTATGCAAGATAGAGTTTGTGATATATGCTTTTCATGTGTATTATCTGCTAAAAGGAAAGAATGTAATATTTATACTGCAAATACATGTACAAACATACCCATGTTCTCTGGTACCATGTTATAGATGCAACTTTTTAACCAATTTCCCATTTAAATAGCAGAAATGTCCTCTGCATCAAGTCTTGTAGATAATTCCATTTTGGATTTCCTGGGCTATGAAAGTACTGTAATAGTCCTTATAATGCAGACATGATTCTGATCTCACGTGCACCAACACAGATCAGGAGTGAGGTCAGAGTTATTCATAGACTCTAGGACTGGAAGGGACCTCGAGAGGTCATCGAGTCCAGTCCCCTGCCCTCATGGCAGGACCAAATACTGTCTAGACCATCCCTGATAGACATTTATCTAACCTACTCAGGTTAGGCAGTTTATTCCAGTGTTTAACCACCCTGACAGTCAGGAACTTTTTCCTAATGTCCAATCTAAACCTCCCTTGCTGCAGTTTAAGCCCATTGCTTCTTGTTCTATCCTTAGAGGCTAAGATGAACAAGTTTTCTCCCACCTCCTTATGACACCCTTTTAGATACCTGAAAACTGCTATTATGTCCCCTCTCAGTCTTCTCTTTTCCAAACTAAACAAACCCAATTCTTTCAGCCTTCCTTCATAGGTCATGTTCTCTAGACCTTTAATCATTCTTGTTGCTCTTCTCTGGACCCTCTCCAATTTCTCCACATCTTTCTTGAAATGCAGTGCCCAGAACTGGACACAATACTCCAGCTGAGGCCTAACCAGCGCAGAGTAGAGTGGAAGAATGACTTCTCGTGTCTTGCTCACAACACACCTGTTAATGCATCCCAGAATCACGTTTGCTTTTTTTGCAACAGCATCACGCTGTTGACTCATATTTAGCTTGTGGTCCACTATAACTCCTAGATCCCTTTCTGCCATACTCCTTCCTAGACAGTCTCTTCCCATTCTGTATGTGTGAAACTGATTGTTCCTTCCTAAGTGGAGCACTTTGCATTTGTCTTTATTAAACTTCATCCTGTTTACCTCAGACCATTTCTCCAATTTGTCCAGATCATTTTGAATTTTGACCCTATCCTCCAAAGCAGTTGCAATCCCTCCCAGTTTGGTATCATCTGCAAACTTAATAAGCGTACTTTCTATGCCAATATCTAAGTAATTGATGAAGATATTGAACAGAGCCGGTCCCAAAACAGACCCCTGCGGAACCCCACTCGTTATACCTTTCCAGCAGGATTGGGAACCATTAATAACTATTCTCTGAGTATGGTTATCCAGCCAGTTATGCACCCACTTTATAGTAGCCCCATCTAAGTTGTATTTGCCTAGTTTATCAATAAGAATATCATGTGAGACCATATCAAATGCCTTACTAAAGTCTAGGTATACCACATCCACCGCTTCTCCCTTATCCACAAGACTCGTTACCCTATCAAATTAGTTTGACATGATTTGTTCTTTTCAAATCCATGCTGGCTATTCCCTATCACCTTACCACTTTCCAAGTGTTTGCAGATGATTTCCTTAATTACTTGCTCCATTATCTTCCCTGGCACAGAAGTTAAACTAACTGGTCTGTAGTTTCCTGGGCTGTTTTTATTTCCCTTTTTGTAGATGATATTATCATTATTATAATGATGTTAAACCTGTATAAGTAAGACTGGAGTCAGGTCTCTTTTTTTTCTTTCCTATTGCTCACTACTGTATGTAGCAGGTAGCAAATATACATTTCTTAAAGCCTCTGCTCTATCAAATCAATTGCAAATTCTAAAATAGCCCTGAAACTTGATTCACTTCTTTCTCTTTTCCTTTTGCTAGCTTTCTTTCAATTTACACAAATAGATATGATGGATACTACTACTGACATTGAGTTGATTCATAGTATTCTGTGTGTAACGCCTACCTTCTCCTTCTTTTGAAGAGAGATTTCTAGTGTGCTCTCCAACCAGGCTAACTGGTTGGCCGGGTCAGTTATATTCAGAGTCACATGGTTGGGACTGTAATATAGATTTGTGTTCAAACTGATTATCCTGAGTGGTTGAGGGCTAACACTGGATTGAAAGAGTTGTGTATAAAAGCCACCTGTGGAAACAAGATCAACATGATTTAGAGGAAGAATGCTTTCGGAACACAAGTTTAGAGTGAAAGGACTACACTGACAGTTAGACTAGTAAGACTTCTATCAACCAGATTCTGACATGCTTACTCATATTGAGCAGCCCTTATTTCTCAAGTAATCTAGTTGATTTCACTGTATTCAAGATCACTCAGAGGTGAGGAAAATGACACAGGGCATCTTTTAGGACCACTTCTACTTTTTGCCCTTTATTTGTCAATTCGCATGTGTGTATGAATTGGGTAATTGCATATGTGGTGCTAAATGCAACAATAATATCTTAGTCATTTCGTGGGTTCTCAAAATTAGCATTGTGAGTTCACTGATTTTCCTGTAGTTAAAGGACATCTGACTTCCAAAACAGAGATCCAATTAAAGGAAAACACAATGTTTTTGCCATCCATTCAGGCTCATGAAAGGAAGCCTATGTTATGTAGTAGCGTGAAAAAATTAACCCACAACTCTGGCCAACCCTCTATAGCATACAGCAGAACCTCAGAGTTACGAACACCAGAGTTATGAACTGACCAGTCAACTACATACCTCATTTGGAACTGGAAGTATGCAATCAGGCAGCAGCAGAGACCAAAAAAAACAAAACCAAACCAAATACAGTACACTACTGTGTTAAACGTAAACTACTAAGGCAAATACAGTACAATACAGCGTTAAACATAAATTACTAAAAAATAAAGGGAAAGTTTCAAAAAAAGATATGACAAGGTAAGGAAACTTTCTTTGCTTGTTTCATTGCAATTAAGATGGTTAAAAGCAGCATTCTTCTTCTGCATAGTAAAGTTTCAAAGCTGTAGTAAGTCAACGTTCAGTTGTAAACTTTTGAAAGAACAACCATAACATTTTGTTCGGAGTTGTGAACATTTCAGAGTTATGAACAACCTCCATTCCCGAGGTGTTCCTCCTAACTCTGAGGTTCCACTGTAGATGTTGTGGAGCAGATCCCCCAGCTACTATAGCTCCACTGACTTCAATTAACACCAGCTGAGGATCTGCCCCCCCTGTGTGTTATTCCATTAGAGTCTCTCTCTTCCCTTCTTGCTCTCAAGTCCTTCTTACCCAGTCTCTCCTACTCAGAATGCCAACCCCCAAATAGTCCAGTTCAAATTAAACTTCCAAACCTGCAGTGTTGGTGGGAGTTGGAAATTGAATTGAGTTTGTCAGCCCGTCGGTTTAAAAAAAAAATCATTATTGTATCAGCCTATATCTGATTAACTAAATTAGATATGGAACATTTTAATTAATTAATTATACAATTAATTAAAATGGGGGGAGGGATAGCTCAGTGGTTTGAGCATTGGCCTGCTAAACCCAGGGTTGTGAGTTCAGTCCTTGAGGGGGCCACTTAGGGATCTGGGGCAAAAATCAGTACTTGGTCCTGCTAGTGAAGGCAGGGGGCTGGACTCGATGACCTTTCAAGGTCCCTTCCAGTTCTAGGAGATGGGATGGGATAATCCTAGTGATTATTTGCTAGCACCTCACTTTGCATAAACGTGTTACTAGATCTTTGAAACTTGCTCTTTGAATTGCAAATAGTCTCAAAACAAGTAAACAATTATTCTTCAATTTTTCTTTAAGTACAAGTGTAACTATGGCTTCACATACCCTTCCTTGATAGTTATGCTCTTATTTTAGATTGTGAACTCTTCCGTGCAGGGAATGAGTCTCTTTTATGTTTGTACAAAGCTTGTAAGTGCTACCCA
Source organism: Terrapene triunguis (assembly GCF_002925995.2). NCBI lineage: Eukaryota > Metazoa > Chordata > Testudines > Emydidae > Terrapene > Terrapene triunguis. The sequence goes on from NW_020664436.1 coordinate 59,663,082, forward strand.
AAGCAGGGAATTATTATTACACTAGAACAAGAATAAAGTCTCCCTACAAGATTAACTGTAGACAGGAATTGCTATATAGCAAAATCAATAACTCTTTTACCTCTGGAGAAACTGGGCCAGATGCTCTATTGCACTCATTCATTCTTGCAGTTTAGTGAAAGAGAGAGGGTAAATCTATAGAACTGTCAGACCTCTCAGCATTAGTTTTATAAAATGTAGCTACTATATTTTACCTTTCTTGAAGGTACTGATTGCCTCATCAGTTAGCCAAGGTTTCCAGAAATTTGCTACTGCACTGTAAACTTCATTGGCAGATACAGGCAGCTGATCCTGTCAAAAAACAGAACTTTCATCACAGTCTGACACACAAATTCATGGATTTTTAAAGCCAGAAGGGACCATCTGGTCTGATCTCCTGGAAAACATAGGCCATAGAATCTCATCCAGTTACTTCTGTAGAGTGGTAAGGAGTGGGAGCTTAAGGTACTGTTCTGACTACAAGATATCACTGATAACCAGTGCAGCTGTAGAAATTCCTTTCACAGTAACAGAAAGATATGTGGTGAATGCAATAAAAAGATTTTTATGGCCCTACTTATATGCAAAGCCTGAAAGACGCTTTGTCCACAGACCTTGAGACAAGAGACTCTACCTCAGGTGCCTACAAAGTTTAATTTTTTACATTTTATTTAAACAAATCTGAAAACCATCATAATGCTATTCCCCCCCAGCACTCTTTTGCTCCCAAGCTAAACATTTAAACAGGGTTTTTAGGGGAAAAAACTTTCCATCTTCTGTCTAAGTTTGATGTGAGAGTTCTCTAATCAGGTTTTGCTGAGGCACTTGAGCATTGCTTGGGTCAGGTGAAAGTGCAAGAGTCCTAGTTAAAGATGTTGATACAAATTTTTCACATAAAAGTCAAAAACCGTCCCTCCCTCCCCACCCCCAATCCCAGAATAGCCTAGTGTTGGGGCATTCACCAGGGCTGTCAGAGGTCCAAATTCAAGTAATCAGAACCAAATACCTGAATTTCAGTCAGAACTGAATGTGAAGTCACTTTTCTATGGCATTTAACACCACTAGTAAATGAGTGCTAGAAACATTTAAAGTAATAGGATTAGGGCTTAACAACTCGGTTGCACAAAAAATTTCAAAGTTTCAAAATTTGTTTTTCTTTTTGATACACAATGAAAATGACACCTTTCTGATTCACAAAACATTGTGTGTGCGTGGGGGGGGGGGGGGGGGGAGAGAGAATAGTATTATGGTGGTTTTCAGATTTGTTCAAATAAAATGTAAAAACTAAACTTTGTAGGCACTTGAGGTTGACACTCTTATTTCAAGGTCTGTGGACAAAGCATCTTTCAGTCTTTGCATGCACGTAGAGCTATCAAAAATCAGTCTATATCTTTTTGCTGCATGATCACATATGTTTCTGTTTCTGTGAAAGGAATTTCCAGAACTGCACTGGTCAAATATATGGCGAGTGTTCATCCAACAGATATGCTTAAATCTAGCTCCAGATATGAGGCTCAATTGTGGGTTCAAGGAGGCTTTGATCTGGCTCCCAAACACAGGGTGGCGTGTTCTGTGTACATTTGGATTAGACACTAAATTAGGGAGCCTGTTCTAATTGGAGCTACCAGGTAGGCTTGTGCAAGAGGACCAATGTGACAACAAAGGCTGAAAGACTATTCAATTACATATTAATCCGCTGATATTTTCCACATATGTTGCAACAAGAAAAGGACCAAAGATCATTAAGTAGCTTTACTCAATCAGTTGGTGTTCAGCATATTGGGGCATACATATTTCACTCCTGCTTTTGGACTGCAACAGCAGCCATATGTGCTGTGCCACATCAATGTCAGTTTGTGGCACGTAGTAAGCAAGTGCCTATAAAATATAGCCCATCCAATATAGCTTGCAGCACCCTCACATTTTGTACAGTGTCTCCCCTGTATACTCCCACATGATATTCAAACTATAGGGAAAAAAACATGGCAATTCTGCACATCAGTGAAGTCTGATATATCAAAACGAAATGCTGTATAATAAATACTCACATATTTTAGAGTGCAAAGCTGAGGGAAATGGGTGCAGTTTCCCTTTAAACAGCAAACAAGTTTTTGGAGCATGATATTTTTCTGTCCTAGTTTACTATATTTCAATGTGTTATATTGCATATGCTTTACAAACACGACTAACATTCACCATACAGGGTGCTCAATAGCTAAATGCTAAAGTCTGCACTGAGAATTTACATCAGCCAATGTGTATCAGAATATTTGTATGCAGCTACCTTCCTCTAGATCCCAGGAGGTTGCTGCATGTCAGTTATTCTCCCTAAACTCTGAAACTCCTTTTAAAAAACAAACAAATAAACAAAACAAACAAACAACAACAAAAACCTAAACTAAATTTCATTTAAGCAAAGGGGAGAAACAGATGTAACTATACATTATATTAAAAGATATCTCCTCCCCCCCCCCCCCGTAAGGGCTAATTGACATACAGAATGCTGCTGGGGGGGGGGGGGGGGGGAGGACTGTTTAGAGTATGGGAGGATCTTAGAGAGTCCTGGCTAAAATTTAAAAACAAATTACTGCAACTGATCTGCTTACGTAAGATCTACCTCCTCCCTTAAGATCTGGTGGGAGAATTTGGCCCTTACTCCTTTGAACTTCTATATTAACTTTGAAATATGTTTAGTGGATATGTTCAGTTTCTAGTGTTCACTATGTTTTCATCTATGCCGAGAACAACATTGCTAACACAATGTGGAAGTCAGAAGGGCATTGTGCCAGACTGGAATGAACTATGGGACCAATAACTTGTCAGTGGAAATATCTGTAGCAGTCCCAAACAATGCACTACTAATGCAATTTTTGATATCAGTGAAGGAACGGTGGGATTTTCTGTTATTTGTTTTACGTCACCATTAGAAAGCAGGAAATTAATTACAAAAAATGTACATGGTCCTGATCCAATGTCCAGTGAAGTCAATGGACACACTCCCAATGAGCTTTTAAGCAGGCCTTGAATATTACTGGCACACTGACAGATCCCATTAAGGATGCCATCTGTAGTACTGAGCTCAAGTATTACACACATACGCATGATTTACCCAGCATAAAAAATTAAATGTATGTAAATTGTGTATATGAGGTAGTGGTTTCATGATTTGTAAGCATCCAATTTATCTAAGTCAGTTTGCGATACCATAGGTCAATAGAAAGATTTGATCTGACATCAGCATTAGTTCAGGTAACTTTACACACAGAGAAAGTTGTACTTCACATCACTGTAGTATGGAAATATTTACACTCTGAAGATTTAGGTGTAAACTGGAGAATCATAGGATACTGCCTCCAGTATAACACTCATATACAAATTTCATTTTTATTGCAGTGTTCCAGCGCTTTTAAGTATACACAGCCATTATGGTAAAGAAGCCCATCCACTCATATTCCTAAAAACTCATTTTACCTGTGGCCAGTAGTCATGATTACCCAACGCAGGAAACACCTGGAGATCTGGAAAGAAACTTTGAATGGTGGAAGTCATATTGCCAATAACATTAATGACCATCTTTGTGGAGAGTTCCTCCATTGGAACATGAGGTGGACTATCCCTAAAAAGAAGAGGACTTCATAAGTGTCGAAGTAGCTACAACACTGTAAAAAACAACTCATTTGTTGTTCTGAACAACTCTGCCAATGCACCTAAATTCTGGCCTGGAACACTGCTACAGAACTCAGATAAAAAGCTAGTGCATTGTCTGAGAGGGTCCCTGCCAAGTCTGCTCCTTTTATAAATAGGTTCCATGTTTAACAGAGAATCCCATGATAAATACTTACCACTATTAAGACTTTTCATTATCAAACCAACCCACTCAAAGTTGATATGTAATCTGGATTTCATTGCTTTCCTGCCCCTTCCCCACATGAGCCATTTAAGGTTTTATTTATTTATTTATTTCCTTCCCATTCTGTTGAAAATAAAGTGCAATGGGTTAATCTAGTCTGGTCTGTTTATATATACACTTGTCAGCATCCTACTCCTGTATTTATCTAGCACCTTTTAGCTCAAGAGACCTTGAAACACAAAGGCAAACCAGCAATCACAGGCATCACTATACCCATCACTAAAATAAATACCCATCACTAAAAGTAAATCATCCACTAATTTACACTGAAGAGGGAATTGTAGGTAGGTAGAATGTGGGATTTTGGCTAGGACGCCAAACTAATCACCTCCAGTTCTTACGGAAAATACCAGGATAGTCCTGTCTAGCTACTGACATGGCCCCCATCACCACAGTGTTCAAATGCTTCACAAGCACTTATCTTCACAGCATCCCTGTGCTAATGGGAAGTATCATTACCCCCATTTTACAGATGGGGAACTGAGGCACAGACAGAGTAAATGTCTTGCCTGCGATCAACATAGGACTTCAATCCTGCTCTCCTGCATCCCAGCCTCAACTACAGGAGCAGCCTTTGTTGATGATAAAGTGGGCAGGCTTGTTCTAATTCTTGTCAAAAAGAGAGCACTACCACCGGCACAATACTGAGTTATCAGTTCAGTATTGACTCAAAGAGGAGAAAGGTTCCTCCTGAATTTTCCGTAAAACCTGATTTTTTCTTGAAAGTCTCCCATCTGAGTAGTAGCCAGGCCTGACCCAATCCTGTTCACCACATAAGTCAAGGCATAAGTATGAACCCAATATGCAGTTAAAATAACTAGCCTCCGAGTATTACATTACTGTGCACAACCATGTGGTGGTTCAACCAAACATTCAAACCACAGGCTGCCTGGTCCTTCAGTTGTTAGAGACGAGGAGGGCAGCATTATAAAGCGGACATCTCTTTTAACCAGCCACACCACAAAATAAAGGACAGAGAAGACTGCAGATAGAGAAAATGTAGCAGATGAAAATCACATAGGAGGTTACCATGGATACAGAGCAGCTGCACTTCTCTCTCTTTTCAGGTCTCTGTGTGCATCTCCTCAGGTCTCAGGCCTTTACCTATACCGGGGTGGAACTCCACAGTCATCCCACTCTTACACTGAGCCCTGGCCTATAACAGACTCTGCACCAGCCATGCTTACCCAGAAGGTCTGACTGGGTTCAGGTACCTGCAGGTCTCCCCTTCAGGAGTCTGTGACTAGAGGTATCCAATGGATGATCAGACAGCCTTCTCAAACCAAAGTGTTGTTTATTTTAACAATGGGAACAACGCATTTAGAGAAAAAATATTTTAAAATAGTCTATACACGTGTGTCTGACCTAAAGGCTTACCATCATCTGATGCTAACCTGGCAGGCCTAACTTCTTCAGACTCCCCAGTGGGTGCCTTTGTCTGAGCCTGGTTCCCACAAACTACTCCACTCATGCTTGAGAGTGTGTTTCTTTTTAAACCTGCCACAGTTCTTTTGATCACCTATGCTCCTGGGTCTCTTCCTGTCCTGGCATTATTGTCTCTTAACACCCTCAAGTGTTTGGAGAGAAGTGGCTTCTTTTGAGTCATTCTTTTCCATAGATTCTTAGAGTTTAAAGTCAGATGGGACTATTAAATCATCTAGCCTGACCGCCTGTATAAAACAGGCCATTAAATTTTACCCATTTACCCCTGTATTAAGTGTATTAAGCCCAATAACTCGTTTGGTTAAAGCACCGAAAGGCATCCGGTCTCCAAGAGATTGAGAATCCACCATTTTCCTTTGTAGTTTGTTCCAGTGGTTAATCATCCTTGTTAAAAATTTGTTCTTTATTTCTTTTTCCCTCCTGCTCCCTTGTTTTCGCCAACAGCCAATATTAAACTATACAAATATATTTATACAGTAAACATCCCAATAACCAGGTCAACATACAATATTAATAAATTATTCCACAGCACCTCCAAATCTGTTACAGAGGTCTTAAACATTCGATCAGTCTTGCAACTTGTTAGTAGGGATGTCAAACGATTAAAAAAAAAAATTGCAATTACTCGATTAAAAAAAAATAATCGCCATTAATCACAGTTTTAATCACACTGTTAAACAATAATAGATACCAATTTAAATTCAGCATGGAATCATGTCCTCTGGAATGGTGGCCAAAGCATGAAGGGGCCTATGAATATTTAGCATATCTGGCACATAAATACCTTGCAACGCCACCTTCAACAGTACCATGTGAACACATTTTCTCACTTTCAGGTGACATTGTAAATAAGATGTGGGCAGCACTATCCCCCGTAAATGTAAACAAATTTGTTTGTCTTAGCGATTGGCTGAACAAGAAGTAGGACTGAGCGGACTTGTAGGCTCTAAAGTTTTACATTGTTTTGTTTTTGAGTGCAGCTATGTAAAAAAAAGTTCTACATTTGTAAGTTGCACTTTCATCATAAAGAGGAACTACAGTCCTTGTATGAGGTGAATAGAAAAATATTATTTCTTTTGTTGATCTTTTTAGTGCAAATATTTGTAATAAAGTGAGCACTGTACACTTTATATTCTGTGTTGTAATTGAAATCAATATTTGAAAATGTAGAAAAACAACCAAAAATATTTATAATAAAATTTAAATTGGTATTCTATTATTAACTGTGCGATTAAAACTGCGATTAATCATGAATATTTTTTAATCATCTAGTTAATTTGTTTTGCATTAATCGCTTGAGTTAACTGAGATTGATAGCCCTACTTGTTAGTAATTCAGATAATGCAAGCGGAGCAGACAGAAGCGGCATCTAACTCAAATTTATTGCTGCATACAGAAACAAATGTTTGAGTATTTAAAACTAGTGCACTATGGTCTTCCAACTATTCAAAGTGTTTCACTAGCAGGGTGGCTATTAACTGACTCAATTACTTACCCTGTCCATATCATGAAGGAAACTTGTTGTTCAGACTCTTTCATGTACTTAAAGGCTGATAAAATAAGTTGATATGGAGAATCACAGAAAAAATCTCCAAAAGGCCCAGGGTTGGAGGCATTAGCCCCTTTGGAAGAAGAACAAACTTTGGTGTGATCACCAGTGATGTGGTAAGTAGGGTCTAAATGCAAGTCGGATACATGCCAGAACTGCCCTGTTTTTAGAAAACAAACAGTAATGAAAATGGATTATTTCTTGCTAAGGTGCTGAGTTTCTCCTTACAGTTTGCATTAAGACTAATATATGAGTCAACATCATCCTGTTTTGTCCATGCTTGGCAAATCTATTTATCAACTGAGATTGGGAAACTAGCCCTGGTGAATGTGGGGCCTATGCCATTAAGTTCTGCAAAATTTAAGTTTTAATTTTAAAAACTAAGCTTTTTGCCTTCATGATTACAAAGACAACCTGCAAATGTGAATTGAATGTACAAGATGCAGCGTTGTAATCCTGAATCTGCAGACTGCTCCAGTGCTTCTGTTGTGCCTCAAAGTTTTGCTAAACAGGAGGAGAGTAAACTTAACAAACCCATGATCAGTCCCACTGCTGCTGTTCATTAGCCTGTGTGAGTGGTTTGAAACGGACCAGAATCACATCAATTTCATTCTGTTCCTACTGCTTGGGAAAGCTGTGAGCATAGGCAGCAGAAAATGACCCAAAATTGGAAGATGACGTGGGGTGGAGTGATGGAGATCCTCCTTATTTACTGCTGGGTGTGGGGAAATAAAGAAAGCACTTCTCCCTTCCAGCAGCTAGAGGAGGGGGCAGTTTCAATTTTTTCAGACATGTACTATCCAAAAGTTGATAGGAAAGATGACGCCTCCAGGCAGGGTCCAAAAACCCCAACCTTCTCCCCAGCAGCTGTGATAACAGGCAGCCTAGACTTCTTACCAGGCCATGGAGCCTCTACCAGCCTTATCTTTTGTATCTGTCTCTAGCTACTAGGTGTCTGGTAAGTTTTCAACTGCTGTTCCTGAGCACTAAGCAGAGGCAAGCACCCAATGGACTTTAGGTGTATATTAAACTAAAAGATGAATTACAAAGTTACATATTACAGGAATACTGACCTTCAGGTTTCAGATATGATAATAAATAGTCCTTTCAAGCTGTAGATTTCAACGCACTTTATAAAAGGGAAAATTATCTCTATTATACAAAAGGGAAATTGAGGCATAGAGGCAAAGTGATTTGCCCAAGGTCACACAGCCAGCCAATGGCAGAGCAGGGAACAGAACCCCAGTCAGACTCCTCATAGTGTGCTTTAACCAGAAACTTATTTCAGGAACTTAAAAAGAAGATGTGAACATCTGAAAATTGTAATATTGCAATTTCTGCTAATGGTTGCAAGATTTGTCTTCTGGAAACTTACAGAGGTTTACATTTCAGATGCATATGAGTCACAGAAGCTGAGTATGGAGCAATAGTTCTTTTAAAACATGTATATAACTGGAAGAAAATAAAATCACACATAGAAAAATGTGGAGTTTACTTTGCTGACCAAAGGCAAAACATGAGTTAATGTTTATTATAATGGAGTAAATAAATAAATTTCAGACATATTGCATTATTAAGTAATGCAGGGCCTAGCCTGTATGCCATTGTCTGAACCACACCCTCATGCAGACAACATAACCTATACTCAGCTTTGGAAAGATTCCATTTTTTTATTGGTAAATGTCAGTAAATATCAATTTCATTGTACACACACAAACCAACCAAAAAACAAAACAAAACAAAAAAAACCAATCTGGTTGTCCCATCTCAAAATAGATACATTGTAATTGGAAAAGGTACAGAAAAGGGCAACAAAATGTTTAGGGGTATGGATTAGCTTCCATATGAGGAGAGATTAATAAAACTGGAACTTTTCAGCTTGGAAAAGACGACTAAGGGGGGTATGATAGAGATCTGTAAAGTCATGACTAGTGTGGAGAAAGTAAATAAGGAAGTGCAATTTCTCCTTCTCATAACACAAGAACTAGGGGTCACCAAATGAAACTAATAGGCAGCAGGTTTAAAACAAACTTAAGGAAGTATTTCTTCACACAACACATAGTCAACCTGTGGAACTCTTTGCCAGAGGATGTTGTGAAGACCAAGAAGTTGGAATGGGTGACTGGGGATGGATCACTTGATGATTACCTGTTCTATTCATTGCCTCTGAAGCACCTCTCATTGGCCACTGTCAGAAGACAGATTATTGGGTAGATGGACCATTGGTCTGACCCAGCATGGCTGTTCTTATGTTCATCAATATCAGTCAAAAATTTACAGATAGGACAAGAAAAATGCTACTTGAGAAGATATTAGAGTTTGATTTAAGGGTATTTACTTTGTATATTTTGACCTGTGATGGTCACAATTTGTGTTTGGATGGTTATAAAGCTTTAAGTTTTTGAATCTTAATGTCTACTATCATTAAATAATTGTGTGATCCCCCATTGTCAGACACACACCCTCAATTTCCCCAAACTGAAAATTTAGATCAATAACAATGGGGGGGGGGGGATGCTTAAAAATAAACATTGATCTTCTCCCTCTATATTATAAAAAAAATAAATAGAATTCTGCCAAGCCTACTTGTAGCATGCTCAGGCACTGACTGACTGATTTATCTGGGAGAGTGCTGGGAGTCACACAAATGCCTCAGCTTTGGGAAGAGAAGTAAATAGCATGGCATTGTACATTTGGTTAAAAATAAAGCAAACGGGGGGAAGGGAGTGTATAAAAAGGAAGGGGGGGATACCTCCCCGGCAGGGAAGTTTCTGGACATTTCCAGCCAGGTACATATGAAAGCAGGTGAGGAAATGTGGCAGTGCCACAGAGTCAGTTTACAGCGGCAGGGACAAGTCACACGGGATGGATGTAAAGCTTTCCCAGGCTATAGTGAGGTGTCTCCAGTGTGCCCCCCGAGGGGGAGGGGAGGAAGTCCCCAGCCCCCCAGCACCAGGGGCCCAGGAGGAGAGCTCTGTCTGCCTCTCATTCTCAGCGTGGGCTTTGCAATGAATCAGCAGCCAGCAGCAGGGGGGATGAAGGGGGAGGGGGGCAGGAACAAGCCCGGCTGGCTGGAGTTATTGACTGGCAGCTCCTTTGTGTCGGGGTCGCTCCCGGTCGGGAGGGTCTGGCTGTAGGTGACAACCCCACGGAGCCGGGGCCCCAGCCCTGCCCCTCCGCCTCCTTTCCAGCAGGGGCGGCCCCTTGCCCTACTTCTTTGGCGGGGGGAAAGAGACAAGCCCGGCGGCTGAGGCTCAGCGCTAGCTCCCCGGAGCGCTCAGCCAGACTCACCCACGGCTAAGGGCCCTGCTGGCGGCGCCGGAGCGGCGGCGCCCGGGGCCGGCAAGCGGCACAGCAGCAGCCACAGGCTGACCGCGCAGCACCCGCCCGCCAGCTCCATGCTCAGCGAAGCTGCCCCGGGACAGGCTCCTCTCATGTGATCGGCCTTGGGAGGGGGAGGAAGGTGAGCTGGGGCAGGTCACGTGGCACACTTCCTGTCCTGCAAAGCAGCCCCGCCGTGCACTGAACACTGCTGTCCCGGGTGCTCCAGGCCCGGAGATCAGCAGTGGAGGCTGCTCCTGCGCCACCGTAGTGGTTAGTCCCTGGGGGCGTGTCTACACTCTACCTTGCACCCAGCCTCTGATGCAGGTCTGAGCCCAAGGCCCCCTTGCCTCCGCACACAAATGAGTGCGAGTCAGCAAGCCCTCAGGGCCTGGGTCCTAGGACCCTGCTGGGCAGGGTCAGAGCTTGAGTCCTGTGGTGACTGGGTCTAAGGCCTTCAGTTCTGCCGTGTGGACACAGACCTGAGTCAGAAGCTCTGCATAGAGCGGTATGGATGCATTAGCATGGCTATGAGAACCAGGTCCAGCAGTTGTAAACCCACATTTACAATGCAGCATGGATGCTCAAGCATGAACCTGGAAACCCCAATCCACAAGCACAGGTCCCACAAACCTGGGCTTGGTGTGACATGTAGACATACTCTTAGAGCAGGGATCGGCAACCTTTGGTACGCAGCCCGCCAGGGTGCTTACTCTGGTGGGCCGCATGCCAAAAGTTGCCGATCCTTGCCTTAGAGGAAGGAATTGTTGTCCAAAGAGCAATGGGGCCCCTTTCACTCAAAGCTAAGACTGCCAATAAGAAAAGTCACCTGTTGTAACTAGGGTATCTCCCCTAGGACAATTGGCAGGAGAGCCAAAGTCCATGTGTTAGAGACAATCACACCTTTACAGATAAAAGAGCCCAATGAGATCATCCAGCCCTCTGCACGGAGGTCACTGCAGGAGTGCAGTGCTCTCCATTAGCTAGTGTACATTAAAGCATACCATGAGATGGGCCTTCCAGCACTTGCCTAGGATAGTTATTAACATAGCTCATTGTCACAGGCTTCTATTATTAGGGAGTATTCTGCACTGGGATGCATCCAGAAACCTCTGACATGTAGGGAAACCTGCTGGAGGTACAGTGCAGAACGGACTAAATATATCTGAGGTACAGTATAAGATTACAGGTGCCTCAGTTTCTCCATCTGTGAAATAGGGCTAATGATACGTTCCTTTGTAAAGTGGCTTGAGATCTGCGGATGAAAAGTGCTATGCAACAGCAAGTAATATTAGCAGTGTAATAGAATTTGGGCCTTACAGTCTAGGTTCCAGCTACAAAGGGCCCAATTCTGCAAACAGGTACATGTGTAACTTTGCTCCATTTGCTCCATGGAACTGCTCCCATGAGCAAAATTGCACGTGTGCGTAGAGGGCCTCAAATCCTGCACAGGTGGACCTTTACACCTCATAGAATCATACAAATGCAGGGGTAAAAGGGAGCCTGAGTAATCATCAAGTCCAGCCTTCTGTGCTGAGGCAGGACCAAATAAATCTAGACCATCCATGACAGGTGTTTGTCCAACCTGTTCTTAAATAACCTCCAGTGATGGCTGTACGGGGAGATTTTGGCAAACCAGTAAAGTGCCTGAAACCACTATTGCTTATTGCTAAAAGTAGTCAAGTCAGCAGGCCGTAAACTGATCATGCAGCAGCCTTAGCATAACCCAGGCAGGAGGGGAGGGGGTTTTGGGTGCCACAGACAGGGCAGCTTGACCCTGCGTCCTTCCTGCTAAGAATGTTGAAATTGCTGATATATGTATTTTAGAAAAACAGGAAGCTTGTCTATAATGTACCCTGAGGAATGTGTCTGTCAGGGTCCCAAGGCATGGACACTCTGAAAAAAAAACATATCTGGTTAATTGACGATCATAAGGAAACCTCTTGCTTGACCTTTAAAAACTGCTTGCTTAGCAAGTTTTCTTTAAGGGATATGTCATTGTATTACTAATGTATAAATAAGGGGGGAAAGTTTAAGGTAGTGGGACTTCTCAGAAGGGGCTCTTCAGGGACTCTCCCTCTGGATGCATCTTGTGTTCCCCACCGGCAGACAGGGCGCTGCTTTGCCACTTGAGAGCCACACTCAGCTTCGGTAATTATTGAGGGTTGGGGGTGTTTTACTAACCTGTTGCAGACGTGTGTAAGTGCTTGAGACTAAGTAAAGTTTAGCTTTAAGTGAAAGCACTCTTGTGTTGTCCTGTTTGTGCCAGCCATCTACTGGTCAGATGGCCATGTCTCTCCTGATTTATTTCTTGACACCACCTCGCTTTGGGTTGAAAGAACCCCGGGTTACAATGGTGATTTCACAACCTTCCTTGGAGGTCTATTCCAGAGTTTAACTACGCTGATAATTAGAAAGCTTTTCCTAATATCTAACCTAAATCTCTCACTGTAGATTAAGCCCTTTACTTCTTTTCCTACCTTCAGTGGACATGGAGAACAAATGATCACAGTCCTCTTTATAAAGCCCTTAACATATTTGAAGACTTATCAGGTTCCCCCCCAGCTTCCTCAAGACTAAAGTGCCCAGTTTTTTGCACTTTTCCTCAAAGGTCAGGTTTTCTAAACCTTTTCTCAATTTTGTTGCTCTCCTCTGCACTCTCCAATTTGCCCACATCCTTTCTAAAGTGTGGCACTCTGAACTGGACACAGTTCTCCAGCTGAGGCCTCACCAGTGCTGAGTAGAGCAGGGTAGTTACCTCCTGTGTCTTACTTACAACACTCCTGTTGATAGCGACAAAGAGTCCTGTGGCACCTTATAGACTAACAGATGTATTAGAGCATAAGCTTTCGTGGGTGAATACCCACTTCGTCAGATGCATGCATATTCACCCACAAAAGCTTATGCTCCAATACGTCTGTTAGTCTATAAGGTGCCACAGGACTCTTTGTCGCTTTTTATAGATCCAGACTAACACGGCTACCCCTCTGATACTTGACTCCTGTTAATACAACTCATAATGATGTATGAGCTTGCATGTATGAAGTTGCAGGATCAGGCCTAAATGTCTGCAGAATTGGGACCCAGTTTTGCATTGCTCCATTTTCCAAAGCAGAGTTATGGCCAAAGGACTAATCTTTTGGTAATGTAGTATAGCAGTTTTAATTCTAAATCTTAATATGCCTTGGAAAGGATAGTCTGAAGCATCTTACATTCCAGAATGAATAAAACTCCAGTAATTATAGAAATACTAAAATTAAGCTAAAGCCTAATAAGATGTGAGAGTTGAGATGTGTATTCGTGACATAAGATAAGGAGTGAGTGAATACAAATGCCTATCTGTTCATACTACAGGAGGGCTGTGATGCCATTTATAGACAGAGAAGTGAAAATTGTTTTCCACAAGGGAGAACGTGAAGTTCCAAGGTTAGCTAACCCAGTGATATTGTAATAGCAGAAGATCAGAGAATTATGCTTTCCACCTCTAGGCCCTCTCTGTCTCTGTTCTCTAAATATTCAGTTACTCTCCATCCAGTGGATGTATTTTTCTTTCTGTGTATTTTTCAGTGGTTTGCATTTCTATGGTTTGCCGAACTATATTATGAAATCCATCCATCCACAGTTGCAAGTCCCTCATGTCTGACTTTTCTCCTTTCCCTTCCCCACTCAGGATAACCCCACAGGCATTTCACAAATGCCACTTCTCCTAGCCCTAATTTCCTTTGACATTCATAGTATTTGTTTGCCTTTGAGATGGCAAAAGCCTCCATCAGTAAAGTTGTATTGGGTAGCTGTTACATGTAAAACATATGCATACAGGGCATGAAGTGAAGGGGGGAGGGGGAGTTGCCTTTGTTTAAATGTGTTTGTAATGCATATAAGGAGAGTAAACAACAGAAGGGATGGAGAGTTCCCTTGTTAAATATTTACCATTCAGGCCTTATGTGTACTCCAGAGCCTTTTCTATCCATCACCTCATTCGTTTCTGCACCAGTAATAAAGACTTTATTCTTTTACTTCGTGACACTATAAATCAGTTGTCATGGATATTAATGCCACTAGTAGAGAATCATGACTTCTTTCCATGGAGATGAAGCAAAAGCATCTGCTCCCAATTCTCTGGGAAAGGGATGGGTGGGAAAGGGGATCATGTGATTTGCATACATAAGAAGACAGCTGTGATGTGAGCCATACTGATGGATGACAGACATAATCTGTATTATTACACTGAAACTGAGGTTTAAATCAACCAATGCAAGCTCTGTAGTGCAGAGAAGAGGCTCTTTATAGCTGCACACATGGACAATAGAGGCTGAAGCAAACCAGAATCCAATTCCACAAGCCACAAAAACGAGTACTACTTTTTCACTCCCGTTGGCCTAAAAGATCACTTTTTTAGAACTTGGTGCTAGTGCATTATGCTTATGAAAAGAATGCTGAGACTAATGTTCCTAAGGGACATTAACAACTCTAACTGAAGTCCATCGCAGATCCAGGAGCTCTGCACCTCTGTAGGTCAGGCCCCCAGTTTTTAAAGTGATTTATAGCTATCAAACCAAATATATTCATGATGGTTGAGAATTAAGGGGGCTTTCTCCTCTGCACCTAGATTTACAGTGTTAAGTCCCTTCAGAGAGCACTTCCCTGTAAAAGGATATTAGAAAACAAGATCTCGCATTCGTGTCTTTTTTAGGGCCAATTTGTGCCTAGACCCTTATCAAATGAGGTGCTCTTGTGCTCCCTGCACAGAAGGACCAGCCATAGTTGCAGTCGCTGAGACCAAGCACTAGTCCTCCATCAGTGTCCTGATGAAAGTGAGCCACTATGGTGGGGAGGAACCAGAACTACTCCCACCACACCAGCTAACAGATCTAAGGAATACCATGGTCCAGCATCAGGCCTGGGAGCTCAGGTGCAATTCCCCTCCTGAAACGCCTTTCTGGCCATATGCCTTTGCAGCATCCCCAATGTGGCCCACTGGTTAAATATCACAACTGTGTCACTGTTAAAAAAAGGTCTTAATCAACCAAAAGCAGATATGGCCCATGGGTGCAACGTCCTAACAGAAGGGGGATTCTCTTTATATCTTTTCCTCCTAGTTACATATATGATGCCATGTAACTCTTTTTGGTTTTATTTGGCTCAGAAAACTGGCGTATAGAGCCAATTCACACCAATTCTGCTTTTAAGATGTTTTATTAATACAATTTTGATTTCTGTAAAATGCTCTTAGAAGAGATTACTGCCCCTCCATACAAATTAAGGTCCATAATGCAGCATTGTGTGATAAAACGTACAAGAAGGGACTCCAGGAGGAGGTTCACATCATGGTGTTTCCACTCTATGCTCCCCTCAAGGAGCAAGGCTTCCTAACCCTGTGGCATCTGAGGATCCCTAGGAAAGGCAAGCTATAACCCTGAGGTTGATCAGGGCCTGCTACATTCGTACTGCCCTCCCACCCCAATCTATGGAGCATTTCTTCCTTTTGGTTCTAATTTATTTCCCTCTGCACTGAAGATCATAGAACTCTCACCCACTTCCTCCATTAGCCATATTAACACACACACACAAAATAATAAAGGATTGATTCAAAACCCACTGAAGTCAGTGGAAGTGTTCTCATTGATGTCAGTGAGTTTTGGATCAGGCTGTAAGTAAAGATTATTATTATCAGAGAGGAAGGGGACTGTCAGTGGTTTGAACCAGGGAGATAGTACCCATGTTTCCTCTCACCTCTCTGCCCCCACTGCAGCACTACAAAGATGCTGCTCCTGAGTTTCTCAAGCAAAGAGAAGCCACTAAATTGGAGTGAAGTCACACCTGGTTTCCTGTTTGACCAAAGTCACCCCATATAGCCCAGCCTACTGTAGCATCTTGCCACCACCCCTCCTTGCAGTATTAACCCCATTTAGGAAATGTTTTTCATATCACCTCCTCCAAAGCACTGAAACACTAGTCCATTAAATGCAAAACCAGCATGGGTTTAAAAACATTTTAATTTTAAGTTTGAATTGCATTCCATAACATGTCAAATATGTTCCATTTATTGTAAAAAAACGAAGACAAGTGTTTCAGAGATTTAATGCAAAGTTCTACCTGTTGCATTTTACTGAACAAGAGTTTGCCAACTGATGGTATAAAGTAAAAATAAAAAACCAACAACCCGCAAGCTCTTCATTAACCTTTCATGCCAGTAATGTTCATGTCACTTAGCTACGTTCAGTTTTGGATGGCAGTTAAATGCATCCAGCAGGAGTAACACCTGGACAGGGGACAGGTAGGTTCTATGCTTTCTCATAGTGGCGAACAGCAACCACATCACCAAAGGTGAGAGTCTGCAAGTTGGAGAAGAAATAGAGAAGTTAAAACACCATACCACATTCATAACCATTTTCTACTTATTGCTCAATCTAAAGAGGTTGTTCTAGTGCAAGGGTTCTCAAACTAGGGGTCGGGACCCCTCAGGGGGTTGCAAGGTTATTACATGGCGAGGGGGTCGCAAGCTGTCAACATTCACCCCAAACCTTGCCTCCAGCATTTATAATGGTGTTAAATATATAAAAAAGTGTTTTTAAATTATAAGGGGGGGGTCGCACTCAGAGGCTTGCTATGTGAAAGGGGTCACCAGTAAAAAAGTTTGAGAGCCACTGTTCTAGTGGATGTAAATAATATAAAAGTAAACAAAACATGATCGTGCACCCTTAATATTGAGTGAAAACATTCAGAGTTGTGGTTCCCACAGCAACCATACCTTTCTTATTGCTGTTTTCAACACAGAGTAACTCATGATACACTAGATCAGAAAGGGGACCAAAATAAAGGATGTCTGGGAACCAAAATAGAATTTCCTAACTTTTGTGCATTTAAACTCTCAGCCATAACATTGAACCTATATTAAAAAAAATTATTAAAACAAAAACAAACAGACAAAAACCACACTGATCCCATATCAGAATGTGCAATGCACTATGTGTATAGTTCAATGTTCATATGCAATACTTATTATATGTAGGGGGTATATGTAAAGGGAATCAAGTGTTCAAATAAATGTACCATGTCCACTGATTGTATATATAATCACTGAATATGGCTGGTAATTCTAATGTATGGAACTCCCAATATATTGCCTCTTGGAGGTGCCAATCGTGAAAAGTGACATTTTCCCAAGTTACTGGGTGGGGGCTCGAGCCGGTTTTGGTTATATTGTTGAAAAGGAACGCCCTAGATATTAAACCCTTCTTGCTGCCCACTCCTACTGGCAGAAGGGATAGCTGTTTGCATATCTGCAATTTTGCATCCCAAATTCCTGTTCAGATTTCTTGTAAGATAGTTTGCTGCACACGGGCAAATACCATCGTTACTTGCTTTATAACAAGCAAACTTAAGAACACATATTTCTCATTGACCAACTACATATTGTGTCTGCACTTTTAAGTTTAAACTATTTGGAATTCTCCACACACGAAGAGAGAGAGAGAGCGTATCTGAACAAAAACAAGAGTTAAAGACTGATTCTCCAATGGCCAGGTAACAGAAAGTAAAGTAACTGAACACACTTCTTTTTCATGCCAAGAACAAACATGAGAAATTTCAGCCCAGAGGCTACATTTCCAAACCCCCTTCCTCCCAGTGTTATAAAGGTTTAGAACGTGTGCACTTTTCAGCCATAGCTTTAGTATCACTGCCACCAGGGCCGTCTGTAGACTTCCCGCCGCCCGGTGAGTGCAGGGCACACCCGACCCCTGCTGCAGTCCCCAGGGACATAGCTCAGGGGAAGGGGTGGAGTGGGAGCGTGGCTGGGGACGGAGCAGGGGCGGGGGCTATGGGGAAGGGGTGGAGTGGGCATGGGGTGGGAGTGGCGGCAGCTTTCCTGGCTGGATCAGGCTGGCCATTGGAGCAGCACGCAGTTGCGTAGTTTGTGTGTGGGTAAGGACGGCCCTGACTGCCACAACATTATAATCCTGTTCCCAACGCATCACTGGAGGTAGGTGGGTTAAAAGCATAAAATATTACTCTTTACGTGAACCTCTTCCCCTGGTCATCATTTTGGAAAATAATCTAAGCAGGCATACTCCATTCATTATTAAATGCAAAAATCCTCAAGATATATTACCCCAGAGAAATACTTATTCTAAATAACTAGTTGCACATGGAAGTATAAGACAATTTTATTTTAGTGATCTAAAGTACCACCTGTTTAAAATGGATTGATGCACATTTAATCAAATAGTTCATATTTTTGCAGTTCCAGAAGTGTATTTTGTTTCATTTGGGATTAGTACAATGCTGTATTTAACTCCCCTCCCCTCAAAAGTCTAAAATGTCATTGACTTTCTGAAGACGGTTAACTAGAGCTGGTTGAAAAATGCTGAAAGTTTTCCATTGTCCATGAACAGATTCAGAGCAGCAATATATATATATATATATATATGTGAACTTTTAAAAATTCTCAACCAGCTTTACGGATAACTAGCTCTAGATTTTAAATAAAAATAGCATGCTCTCGATAGATCTAAACAAATAGTTAATCTGATACATATGAGCTCAGTGATCATTTTACTTACCATTACCATTTTGCCATCCTTAATTTCTCTAACAAAGTTTGTCTCTTTGCCGTCCCATTTCTGTACATGAACTAGTTTGTCTCCATCCAGGGTCACAACTGACTGGGATATCAAAATATACAAAGAGAAGGATTAATTTAAAACAGTAGCAGATACTATTCAGATTTCTAGGGAATGTATTCAATAGCCTCTACTAGATTCTCTTCAACAAACTTACTCAAACCTGGCATAATAAACGAGTTCTAGGCATTTTAAATCCAAACCCATGAACCCTCGTTTAAAATGAAAAGTCCATTTGATTCTTGTTTGTACAAAAAGGATTAAATAAATCCTGCTTTGTGTGTCCCAGTGACATTTAAATGATAATTTCACATTTGCTCTGGTTTAGCAACTTTTTAAACCCCCCCCCCAAAGTTCAGGAAGGATGTACTTCCTCATTTCAGTTGAGAATGATGTCTCCTAAACTGATTTTTGGATTAAAGCGACTGGTACAAAAATATGGATGGGGCATCTAGCAGAATTCCTTCACACTGGAAGGCCAAAATATATGTCATAACATAAAGACATAACTTTGTGTCTCTAGATGAGTAAAATGCGGTCTTGTCTTTCCTTACACTCCCTTTCTGTGCTACAAAACTAAACTAACTGTGGCAAAGAAGTTGAATCATTCTCCCTAGTCCCTCCCCCACCAAAAGATAAGACTTTTCAAATGCTACAGCCTGAGAGGGTGTTCACTTACTTTGCAGTTTCTGTCATCTGGGGTAGTTTCCTCAAACTCTTCTCCAAGCTTGAAGCTGATTTCAGTGTTCTTGAAAGTGCTCTGGGTCCTGATCACTACTTTGTCCCCTTCATTGCTGATTATCACTGTGGGCTTAGTGACGTTCCCCACCTGCCGAGTAGCAAAGCCCACTCCTAACCCGCCAAATGAAAACAAAAATCCATCAGACCCTGATTTCTTTTACACCCTGTTTGCCAAACAATGAGGTGAAACCTCCTATCCTGTTCTGCTCCTTTCACTATCACACTACACTTTACACTTCTCTGCCCAGTCATCCATACCTCATCTATCCACTGTCCTACACTCTAGCTCACTGTATATATTTCTGAGTCCTCGGTACCAACTTAAGAAACACAATATATTGCAACAATGACCCCTTAGGTCAACAGTGTAGTACATCAGCTTCTTGTCACTGAATTAGTGACAGTTACTTTTTGCTTATTTAGATGGCAATCTTTATCATTCCAGTATAATGAGAGGGACCTATTTGTTTATTTGCAAGCAACTTTTGTTGATTCAGTTGATCTCATTGTCTTTTCCTAAAATAAAGTTTTAAAACAGGCTCAATGCATTACCACTCTGTTCCCCCGCCTTCCCCGCCCCCCCCTTACAAACCCACCATGCAAATTATATCTATATCACGTTAACTTTGATAAAGAATGAAACAATGATGGAAATAACAGAGCAGGCAAAGCCACGGCACTTTCACATTCACATTCTCTGCAGCAACATTCAGCTCAGCTAGACAATGATTCTTTTTTTGGTTCTACTCAGAAATCACTCAGATGCTTTAATCCAATGCAAAATCCCAAATCCCACGATCACTCTCCAACCTATCTGTGCTGGAAAACATCATCAAAACTTCAGGAACAATTTCAGCAGCCCAATGGGTGATCAGCAATAGCTCCTTTTACCTACCCAGCGCCTTCATGTATTCATCAAAATTCTGGCTGTCAATCAGCTTCCAGGTAGCACAGAATGCCTCAACCATTGTGGACGCAGGAAGGGTTAGACAGTTGGAATGAAGCTGGCAGGTGGGAGGCTGTGTCCAGTCCTGTTGGGATTTTAAACCTAAGAGAATCTCCTGCACCTCAACTACAGCTCAGCCCCCTTCTTATTGGGACTCGGAGAAGAGGCGGACAAAGAAGAAAGGACCTACATTGCAACCCTCGCCTCCTCCCCCCGCCCTCTCCCTCTTCCTTTGAAGTAAAGGCGAGGAGGGGCTGAAGGGATTCAGGCCTCCCTGTGATTGGATCAGGCCACTGGGTCAGCAGAGCAAGTCTTGTGCCGCCCACCCTTTACCCTGAAGCCCTCTCCTGCCTAGGAGGGGGGCGGGGGAGGGCTCTGCTGCTGCTGGGGGAGCGGAGTGGGGGTGGGGGAGAGAGAGAGAGAGGGCGTCATTCAAGTCCTACTTGAAAACTTGGCAAGAGCAATTTCAGCCTCAAAGAAAAGATGCATAATAAGAGATTCAGCTTCTCTTCCGTTGCACTCTAAACTGGTGACAATTTAAAAAGACACTAAGGAAACCGAAGTCTTATCCTCTTGCAAAGAAAACTCGGTATTTTCTCTTACACATTCAAATAGCAAGGCATAAAGGGGAAGTGTAACAGGCAGGGATTCAGCAAAGAGGCTTTACACAAGGGAGGGACCACACTCATGTACCGCCAGAATTATGTGTGCCAAGGCTACCCCAGTAGACATCCCAGTTAAGAGAGGAGACCATTTGAAACGGAAAACCAGATACTGAAATCAAAATAAGATGCTTGACTGAATACCCACAGCAGGACGAAAAAAGGGGTTCTGGCTGCATTTCACGTTATCTTTATTTGGTAATTTTTGTATTAAGATCAGAGCTTAAATTTTCAAGCCCATTTTTACCACCCAGTTTGGCATTAGCTAGTGCATCCCCCACATGAAATTGTGCCAGTGCTATCCCAATTACATAGCAATCACTCCCCTTCGTTGTCACTGCCTGAAAACATCTCCTCTACTAAACTGACAACGTTTGGAAACTATTTTTAAAAACTGATCTTAAAATTATTTCAGTTTAGCACTTTTTTGTTTGTTCAAGATACTAGGTGGTGACCTAATCTCCTGCAGGTTTCTCATAAAGCAGCCTGGTTCTGTCGGCCAAGATGATGTCAGCCTGTCAGACAGACCTAAAACTTGGAGGGATTCCAGAGCCCCCTGGGCTAACACCTTACAACTTGTTAGGAAAACTCAGGAACTGAAAGAATGAGCTATTCTGTAATTCAAGGAAGCAAAGCTTGGGGACCCTCTGCCTCGTCCAGGGTTAAGAGCTTGTACCTTTATTGAGGTATAAACAGATTGGGAACAAATGGGGAGATAAGTTTGAATTCTCTGTAAATTGATTCTTTGTAAATGATTGGCATTTGTGTTACTTTCAGGCACTTGAAATACTGCATAGTCCTTGGGGCTAGGATGCCTAATTTGGTAAGTCTCTGTCATTCGGTGATCAGGTGTGTCACCCTTAGGGTATGTCTTCACTGCAGAGTCCCAGTATACAGAGTGCAAAGATGGCCTTAAGCCACCTTTGCCTTCCCACCCATTCCATTCCTGCCCCACATGCAGGACCAGAGTAACTGAGAATCAGGCCCTCAGCCTGGGGAGACAGACTTCAATCCCCCATTCACATGTCAGCTCTTGCAACAACATTTCAGGTGTTGAGACAGTGGGGCAGGGGTGCAGTACTGGGCAGCTCAATATGACTGCCAGATTCACATGGTCAGGAGGGTTGAGAAAGAGGTCCACTGCCTTGGGTTCTTGCTTAATTACCTTGTTGGGAACTTGATCTATTTGGCCAGTTGCTTAATATTCAGGTTGCTGAATATATTTAGATTGGAACAGTCACTGTCCAATATCAGGCTTACTCACCCTTCTGCAGCATCTGTCTCTAGAGTCTAAACCAGGGACGGGCAAACTTTTTGGCCTCAGGGCCACATCGGGCCTCCCCAGGCTGTGCCTCCCCAAACAGCCAGGCATGGCCCAGCCCCCGCCCCTTATCCGATCCCCCCCTGCTTCTCGCCCCCTGATGGCCCCCTGGGTCCCCTGCCCCATCCACCCTTCCCTGTCCACTGACTGCCCCTGGAACTCCTGCCCCTGACTGCCCCTGCCGCCCCATCCAGCCCTCCCTCCTTCCTGACTGCCCCCCCGGGACCCCTGCCCCCATTCAACCTCCCAGTTCCCCGCACCCTGATCGCCCCAACCTCTATCCACACCCCCGCCCCCTGACCACCACCCCGAATTCCCCTACCCTCTATCCAACCCACCCTGCAGCTGCGCTGCCTGGCAAGAGCTCGCAGCCCTGCTGCCCAGAGCATTGCACCAGCGGCGCAGTGAGCTGAGGCTGCGGGGGAGGGGGGACAGCAGGGCAAGGGCCGGGGACCAGCTTCCCGGGACAGGAGCTCAGGGGCCAGGCAGGACAGGCCCATGGCCAGATGTGGCCCACGGGCCGTAGTTTGCCCACCTCTGGTCTAAACCAAAGATTGCAGGGAAATTCTAGCTGGAGCTGACTTGAAGGCAATGACCTACAGTAACTCCTCGCTTAACGTTGTAGTTATGTTCCTGAAAAATGCGACTTTAAGTGAAACAATGTTAAGGGAATCCAATTTCCCCATAAGAATTAAGGTAAACGGGGGGGGTTAGGTTCCAGGGAAAAATTTGTCACCAGACTAAAAACTATATATTATATAGATATACACACAGTATACGTTTTAAATAAACAATTTAATACTGTTCACAGCTATGATGATTGTGAAGCTTGGTTGAGGTGGTGAAGTTAGAGGGTGGAAGAGGGAGGGATATTTCCCAGGGAATGCCTTGCTGCTAAATGATGAACTAGCACTCAGCTGAGCCCTCAAGAGTTAACACACTGTTGTTAATGTAGCCTCTCACACAAGACAGCACGAACACGAAGGAGGGGAGACAGCATAGCAGCCAGAGACAGACACACACCTTGTGTGTGGGAGAGAGAGAGAGATGCACACTGCCCCTTTAAGTAAGCTGACCCACTCTTAAGTGCATTGTCTTTTTAAGTGGATCAGGAAGTTGAGACAGCAGCTGCTGCCCCAGGCTCTGTCTGTCTCTCTCTGTCCGTGTCCCCTCCCTGCTCTATATGGAGAAGAGGTAAGCGGGGTGCAGGAGCAGGGGGGAGGGGGACACCCTGACATTAGCCCCCACACTTCCCTCCCTGCACAGCAAGCAGGAGTCTCTGGGAGCAGCTCCAAGGCAGAGGGCAGGAGCAGCACATGGCAGTGGGGGGGAGGGACAGCTGCAATTGCTAGCCTGCTGGGCAGCTGCTGCACAGGGAACTTAGGAGAGCAGGGAGCTGATAGGGGGGCTGCTGGTCCACCCTGGTTACAAGCCCCCACCAGCTAGCTCCAATGGGCTGCTCTTCCTGCAAGCAGTGGACAAAGCAGGCGGCTGCCAAACGACGTTAGAAGGGAGCATTGCACAAGTTGTGCAGCACAACTTTAAACGAGCATGTTCTCCAATTGATCAGCAACATAACAACGAAACAATGTTAACCGGGACGACTTTAAGTGAGGAGTTACTGTACCTGGTTACCTTCCCTGCCTTCTCAGCAGGACAATAGCCCCAATAAAACAGAATCATTTCACTAGTTGGGGTCAGACCATCCTTTGTAGGTGGTATTTTTTTAATTATTTGGGTATCTTTCCATGTTGTAAGACACTTTGATAAGACAGTGATGGCTGCATTCTCTAAACACATCCATTATACAAAAAACTTACTCCATTTTTCCTGTTTAAATTCTGCTGTTGATGTGTTGTTTAGAGCATAGCAAAGCCTGCCTAAAATGACACTAAGTAAGACATCCTGGGACAAAGAAATATGCTTTCAATTCAGATTAAAATTTGATGCATTCAGGAGAATGACACATATTTTCTATTCCCTTTTGTCTTGCGCATGCTGCCAGACTCTCACTTTGCAGCATTTCTAGCACACATTTTATGACTGGATTTTTTTCAAACTCTTACTTGAAAAGAGGAAAATGTATTTTTAGATTATTATTAATGTAACCCATAAAGAGCCCAGTTCAGATCAGCGCCTCATTGGTACCTCAGTCACCAGAGATGCAGAAACAAGGGATGGATTAAGACAGGAGCTGTGGATTCATGGAGTTGTGCTTTGGGCTGTGAGGATGTCTGTGTATCCACAAAGCATCCTGCAACTTGTGCTATATGTGCACAGGAGTCTGCCTGTGTCAAGGTTCCTTCCCCACTCTGAACTCTAGGGTACAGATGTGGGGACCTGCTTGAGAACCTCTAAGCATAACTACCAGCTTAGATCTGGTTTTGCTGCCACCACTCAAATTATTTATGAGTTATTTGGGAAACTCTGTCTACCTTCCCCCAGAGTATCTCCCTCCCAAGTGCTATAACCCTTCCCTGGGTAGCCTTGAGAGACTTCTCCACCAATTTCCTGGTGAACACCGATCCAAACCCTTGGATCTTAAAACAAGGACAAATCAATCAGGTTCTTAAAAAGAAGGCTTTTAATTAAAGAAAGAAAGGTAAAAATCATCTCTGTAAAATCAGGATGGAAAATAACTTTACAGGGTAATCAGATTCAAAGAGCCCAGAGGAACCACCTCTAGCCTTAGGTTCAAAGTTACAGCAAACAGAGGTAAACCCTCTAGCAAAAGGAACATTTACAAGTTGAGAAAACAAACATAAAACTAATATGCCTTGCCTGGCTGTTACTTACAAGTCTGAAATATGAGAGACTTGTTCAGAAAGATTTGGAGAGCATGGATTGATGTCTGGTCCCTCTTAGTCCCAAGAGCAAACAACCCCCAAAACAAAGAGCACAAACAAAAGCCTCCCCCCCACCAAGTTTTGAAAGTATCTTGTCCCCTTATTGGTCCATAGGTCAGGTGTCAGCCAGGTTACCTGAGCTTCTTAACCCTTTACAGGTAAAAGGATTTTGGTGTCTCTGGCCAGGAGGGATTATATAGTATGGTACACAGGAGGGCTGTTACCTTTCCCTTTATAGTTATGACAGCCTGCATGGAACATTTTCAAAACAGACTTAGGCTCAGATCCTTAAAGGTCCTTAGGTACCTAATTTCCATGGAGAGTGAATAGAATTTAGGATCCTATGTAACTTAAGCACATCTGAAAATTTTAATTTTAGTCCTTTTGAAAATGACCCAGCCATAATTGAATTGCTTAATCCTCTGATTTGTATGTTGAAACACATAATAGGTTTTCTTTTGAATTAAGGTGTGTGAAAACATTCTGCATGACTGAATACATGATATAGTTCATATCTTTTATTGTCTCCTTGTTCAATGGCTCGGCCCATTTTCAATACTTTCAAACCTGGTTTGAATCTCTGTTGTGAATCTCAGTATAGTTTTATTGTGAGTAAAGAATGCACATGAACTGATTTTAACAGCAAGTTTGGAGCATACACCCATACAAAAGGAGGACAGAATTGTGTTACCTGAGTGCTGAATCTTATTCGATCTCATGTTCTGCTTTTCACCTTTGTTGCAGACAGAGAATCTTATGAAAATCCAGGCAGTAAAAGTGTCCTCAACTGAAATTATCTCAAGTACCTTCCAGTTGCCTAAGCGATTGGCTGATTCCATTAAAAAAGATAAATTATTTCATTGCTGATGATGAGTCATAGAAAATAACAAGGTCTAGCTTACTGATGTGCTGTTTTTTTGAAATCCAAATTTAAACACAGACAAAAATGACTTATGGACAAGGCTACATGTGCTGTGCAATTATGCAGCTGCACAAGTGATCATATAATGCTCCCGTTTATAAAACTGCTGCATAAATCCATTTTTGTGCAGCATAAATACCAGCCAAGGGGCGTGGTAGAAAGAGGACCAGACAGAGGCCAAAGATGCTGAAGAAAATGCAAATGGAATGGGAGTAAGGCGGGCGGGGAGGTACTTGC
The DNA here is from genome assembly GCF_002925995.2 of Terrapene triunguis. NCBI lineage: Eukaryota > Metazoa > Chordata > Testudines > Emydidae > Terrapene > Terrapene triunguis. Next base: position 59,689,622 of record NW_020664436.1, read on the forward strand.
TTTGCAGAACCCTGACAGAGCAGAGTCATAGCTCAGGAACTTTGCAGGAGAGGAGAGGAGCTATCTCTTACCCACCATAGACGTTCCCCTGTAGTGATGCCAAGGGGCATTAGCAGGAGAGCCACCAGCTTTTTTGCCACCTAGGCGGCGGAAGCTCCCGCCCCCGAAATACCGACGACGACCGGGGCGGCCGAAGATCCAGCCACTGCGGTCGCCGCCCCCCAAATGTTAGCATCCTAGGTGACCGCCTAGGTCGCCTAATGGATTGCACTGGCCCTGGGGATTAGCTAGGAGTAGGACAGGCTGGTCCTTATCTTCTGCACTATAATTCTGGGTCTTGCTAACTCTTGCTGAACCAAATTGGTTAATGATGATGGTATGACCTCTAAGCATCCTGTGAGGTTACAAGTTAAATGGCACTAGGAATTCCTTGAAAAGGAAAGAAATGGCCATATATGAACGTCCAGACATTTGTTTTGCTCAGTCAAACTAATGGGACAGTAAGGGTTGACCATGCCTCTTCCAGATATTTTAAAGAGAGAAGCATAATGGAATGTTTAACATCTTCAGGATCTTAGAGTCCTGGAGGTCCTCATCTCACCCAACAATTAAGCAGCATCGCCTTCCTGGCTCTCTACACCACCTTCCTGAGATCCAGATATTTTACCATCATAGCACTGGGCCTTCTTTTTGCCTGATCCTGAAAGCTGTTCTGACCAGACCAAATGAGGCAAGAGAACCAGATGATACCATCACCACCACCACCATTAGGTTGGCTGAATCCTAAGAAGCTTGTAGGATGTCGTATTTTAGTTTCCTGTCAGGCCCTTCCACTATGTGTCACCTTCATTGTCTTCCTGTTCTATGAAAGAAAGAGGAACTTTCCCAGAATTAATGATCATTTAACTTTTGAATTCCAAGTATTTTAATGTTTTGTTTTGCTCTTCTTTTCCTGTGTTAAAATTGAAAGCAGTCATATTTTTTTTAATCTAACAAATGGAGAAAAGGGAAAATGGGTAACAATGGATATAAATTGGAAGCTAGGAATTATAGAAAATTGATAAGGGAGCAGAAGGACACTAGGAGAAATATGTGGCCAGCAGAGTTAAGGACAATAAGAAGGCATTCTTTTAAGTATATCAGGAACAAAAAGAACATAACAATGGTATTGGGCCACTACTAGATGGAAATGTTAGAATTGTCAATAATGCAGAAAAAGCAGAAGTGTTCAATAAGTATATCTGTTCTGTATTTTGAAATAAAGCCAAATGATTATTAAATATTTTCCATGCCAACAGTAACTAAGTAAGATGTTAATCAGCAGCTACTAAAGTTAGACATTTTTAGATCAGCAGGTCCAAATAACTTGCATCCGGGAGTTTTTTAAAAGCAGGCTACAGAGCTCACTGGACCATGAATGTTGATTTTTTAAAGAAGTCTTGGAACACTGATAAAGTTCCAGAGGACTGGAAGAAAACCCATGTTGTGCCAATATTTAAAATGGTAAATGGGATGACACAGATAATTATACTCCTGTCAGCATGACATCAATCCCAGGCAAAGTAATGGAATAGCTGATACGGGACTTGCTTAATAGATAATTAAATGAAAGTGATATAATTAATGCCAATCAACATAGACTTTTGGAAAATAAACCCTGTCAAAATAACTCGGTGTCTTTTTTTGATGAGATTACAAGTTTGGTTGGTAATAGTGTTGATAGGATGTACCTATGCTCCTGTCAGGCATTTGACTTGGGACCACACAACATTTTGATCAAGAAACTAGAACAATATAAAAATCAACATGGCACACATTAACTTGATTAAAAAGTGGTTAATGGATAAGGCTCAAAATGTAATTGTAAATGGAGAATCATCGAATTGGTGTGTTTCTAGTCGGATCACACCTGGATTGATTGGTTCTTGGCCCTACTCTATTTAGCATTTTTATCAATAGCTTGGAAGAAAACATAAAGTCATCACTGATAAAGTTTTCAGATGACAAAGATTGGGAGTGGTAAATAATGAAGAGAACAGGTCACTGATACAGAGTGACCTGGATCACTTGGAAAGCTGGGCACAAGCTAATTATATAAATTGCAGTGGAGCCAAATGTAAAGTCTTATGTCTAGGAAGAATGGATGTAGGCCAGCGAGCCTACCTTACCGGAGGGGTACTCTGATGTGGGAAGAAGTGACTCAAAACTTGGGGGTCAGAGTGAATAATCAGCTGAACATGAGCTCCCAGTGCAATACCTTGGCCAAAAGACTAATGTGATCCTCAGACACATAAATGGAATCTCAAGTAAGAATAGGGAGGGAGGGTGTATTGCCTCTGTATTTGGCACTGGTACTACCACTGTTGGAGTTATTGTGTCGACTTCTGGCACCTACACTTCATGAAATATGTTGAAAAATTGGAGAGGGTTCAGAGAAAAGCCACAAGAATAATTAAAGGATTGGAAAACCTGCCTTATAGTGAGAAACTCAAGGAGCTCAATCTATTTAGCTTATCAAAGAGAATATTAAGGGATAACTTGATCACAGTCTATAAGCATCAACATGGGGAACAAAAATTTAACAACACAGGATTCGTCAATCTATCAGAAAAAGGAGTAATGTGATCCAATGGGTAGAAGTTGAAGCTAGACAAATTCAGATTAGAAATAAGGTGCACATTTTTAACAAGGAAGGTAATTAACCCTTGGAACAATTTAATCATTGGAAATTTTGAATCAATCTAGTTCAACCAGAGCCATTGGACTTGAAGCAGGAATTAATTCAGGGAAGTTCTATGGCCTGTGTTATATAGGAGGTCAGACTAGATGATCACAATGCTGCCTTCTGGCCTTGGAATCTCTATATAAATGTTTAAATGGGTTTCCTAGTGATGTGCTTGCTATGGTAAAAGCAGGCTAAAGTCTCCCGACACCAAGTGAGATGTTTAATTAATGTTGTATTAGTAAAATGAAGCTTCTAGTAACATCTTCACACCTTGGAGCCAATTACCCCTTCATCAGTACAGCATCTTAAAAGATCTACGGCTGACATTTGCTTGGTCTGCAGAGTTTCTAAGCTCTACCAGAGCAGGCAATCTGTTATGGCAGAGCTCTGAAGCTTTGCAGCACAGGAGCCTATTCCTGCAAACCTCCCCCATGCCTAATTTTAACAGCTCCTAAACTCTGACTCCTTTCGTAGGCTTCCTTGCATCCAAGCCTGACTATTGGCCTGATCCAAAGCTCATTAAAGCCAATGGGAGCCTTTCATTTCACTGCAGTGGGCCAAAAGTTGTGTGAAACAAGGAAGGTCAAGTGAGTGCAACAAAGAACTAACAATTAATAATGGAATAAAGCAGAAAAAGTATTTCATATGTTCATTATGCCAAAAAGGTATACTCTCAGTGGTTTAAAAATCCTGGCTCAGCTTCTCCTTGCTGCCCCTAGAGAAGACCAAGTTGCCCATCTTCTCCACTACAGAGCAGACGACTGCTCACTTCCCCTGCCCAGGAAGAGAATGTCCTTCTTCAAGTCCTAGTCGAGCCCTGTTGCTGGGCATAATTTATTAGTACAATTCCAAACCTTAGAAGATCCCTCCAAGTAAAATAAACACCCAACCCAAAGTAAAACAAGTAAAAAGGCAGTAGTTCTTCATCCTCACTCCTGGGACATCATCTCCCAGTCGCCTACCCAAAAGTCTACAGCTGGTTTGTTCCCTAGTTCTTCTGCCATTATTCCAGGGCCCATTCTCCAAACCGTCTACCTGAGTGTGAGCAAGCCCATTCTGTAATTTCTGTCCCCCTGTTCCAGGCTCTCCACACCACTGGCCATTCTTCTAATTGCTGTTCCAACCACAACCCTCCCCTCAGAGCTATTACAAGAGGGCTCCCTGTATGATTCCACTCCCCAGACCCCTTTGTCTATGAGTCCTCTGAGCTCGTTCAGAATTACCATCTTCATTTTAGGGTCAGCTAGCCCGTGGCTGAGCCACTTCTTCCCCTGAACCTAGTGGCCTCTGCACAAACCTTCTGCTTGGCGGGGTTCCTCAGCTCTGGCCAGTACTGTCCCACCAACACTTTTCACTGTTGTCTTTGTGCCAGCTCTTTTCCTCAGCAGCTCCCAGCTACTGTTCACTGGTGCTGTTCATGCAGATCTCCCAGGGAACTCTCACTAGTGCCCTGCTACTGCTTCCTGTTCCTCCATTTACCACCTGGCTCTTTATAGAGGCCATTGGCCTTTATCAGGGCCCATTGGGAAGCAGCTAATTAGTCACCGGTGAGCTGGACCTATTATCTCTGAAGGGGCCAGGCAACCTGTGACACTGATCCTTCCACAGTTCATCTGAAAGGAATCCAACTCTGACTCATCAGTGAATTGGGTATCACTGGTGAACCTCCTCAGGTTTGCTGGAGGTGGGGAGAGGGATATGGGAAGTTGAAGGTTGGGGGGAAGACCGGGTGAGAAGCACGGCTGGAGAATGATGGATATGGCGATATCGGTGTAAAAGGAAAGGGTTGTGATTAGAGGTACATAGAGGATGGAAGTTCTGTTTCACAAAATATTTTGAGATTTCAAAATCTGTCTTCATTCCAAATCAGAGCAAAAACTGAAAATTTGGAATTCTCCTTGAAGGAAAATTCCAAAGTATTTTCATTTCGCATTGAAAGAAACATTTTGTTTTGACAAAAATCAAAACATTTAGTTTCACTTTAGACTTTTTAAAATTTTGTATTATGATATATAATAAAAAACAAAATTTTAAAAATTTGGAAATAATGTAATTTCAAAACAAAGAAGTGGAACATTTCAACACTACCAAAACTTTTTCCAATGGTTTTTGTACTAAACAAAATTCCAGTAAAATTGACACCATTTTGCAGAGCATTTTGATTTTAATAGAATCCCATATTCTGATGTAATTAGGTGCCATCGAAATTCCTCCAACCAGCTGTAATTGTAATGAAAAAAAGTGAGTAACTTTCTTCCATTCAATTTTAAAATCTCTATCGTGGCCTGTGTTAGAGACATGATGATCATGTCTGGGTGATTTGACTTGAGGTTGTGTTACTGTTGGTTAGTTACAGAGAGAAAAGGAAGAAGGTGAAATTCTCTGTGATGGACACATTTCAAATCTGACTGATCAGTCATTGTTTTTTGTTGCAAACTTAATCATTATTTTATGAAAAACTAATAGAAAATTAAATTGTCTTGGACCAGAAATTGTAGTAAATTTAGAGATTAAATTCAATCCCTGAACTGTGAAATTGAGGGATTTTAAATCCTGCTTTAGGTGAAAAAATTAATATTATTAAACTGTGAAGTGAATAATTAATGTCTCCTTCATATGTACTACTGGCACATGTAAGATGTGTTAGAGTGCCCTCTGCAGACAGCTGCATTGCATTTCTTACCTTAAATTCCTAGCCAAAATAAAAGAAGAGAATCTAGCTGCTCTCTCTCATTTATACTCTGCTACACTATGAGTTCTTTCTTTCTTGGTTTTAAACTCATACAAAAGGAGTTTCAAACAAATTAGAGAGACAATGTGCGTGAGGTAATATCTTTTATTGGACCAACTTCTGCTGGTGAGAGAAACAAGCTTTCAAGCCTACACAGAGCTCTTCATGTCTGAAGAAGAGCTTTGTGTAAACATTACCTCATCCACCTTGTCTCGTTAATATCCTGGTACCAAAATGGTTACAACAACACTGCATACGTTCAAACAAATTGTCACTTGATAAGACATCTCAGACATTGGAATAAGATTCCCTAGTCTGGATGTGAAAAACATTTGGATCGCAGATGTAGGTAAATTGCGGTGTAGCCATCCTTCTGCTTGAAATGTGCTTGGAGTGCCACCTAGTGTTTGCTGTCATGTATTCTCCTGCTGCATTGGGCACTGGTTCTGCAAATCAAATACAGCTTCATTGTTAGAACATTCCTGATTACAATGCAAATGTGATACTTTCATTTCAGAAAGAGCATAACCACATATGTCAATCAGACAGTAATGAACTGTGGAAGAAAGATATTAATATGGAGAAGGGCTTTACTGTGTTTTTGTTTGTTTGTTTGCTCTGGTTTATGGTAGTTGCTCATTATGGCATTGCAAGAGCAGATCCATGAGGATACATATATGGATATCCATGGGTGTACACAGAGACACACACACACAGACCAGTACCAACAGCACCAGCATTAGATTCACAAGGCTATGATGTAGCTGTGATAGCACTTAGAATCAACTACCATCTTGAATGGTCCCTTGCAAGTGTTCTTTCTTCAGAAAGAATCAGTATGGGAGAATTTAGGTTTCTCAAAATTGCATCTTCCAATCTCATTCATGGTATGCCTTGTGTGCTACTACCTTCCACCTCAGTTCTATAAAGCTTCTGTAAAAGGGTACCTTCTTCTGCATGTTGGACATGAATCCTACCATTGCAGTTGTCTTGTTCTCAACAGATGCAAGACTGGAATTTGCCAAGATCATCTAAATATCTCTTTGTGACAAACTCAAACCAACAGATGTTAAGAATACACCATAACTTTTAACACTAAAAAATGTTTAGTTTCCTCACTTAAACTGTTTTTAATGGCCATGTTTCAGCTCCATATAACAGGCTTGTCATCACCACCACATTGAAAACTTGTATATTAGTTGTCACACAGACATGTCACTGTCCAAACAGAGGCCTTTCAAGATGCTGAAATGCCATTGACACAAAACCAATCTGACATGACTTCTTCATATTTAGAACCTCCTACTATCAACCGACTACTCAGATAGATAAAACTATTCACTCATTCAATGCCACTGCTTTCTATGTGCAGTGTCAGCACGCCATTTGTTTCTCATTTATAGGAGGCATGAACAGCTTTGATTTTATCATCATTGATCTTAAGTCCCATGGAATCTGCAGTCTTTCACAGTTCTTCCAGCATTAGCTGTAGTTGGTCGGCAGCTTCCAAGAAAGGCAATAATCCATATACTTGAGATCCTCTAAAAACGAATCTTTAAATTTCATATCTCCTACTCATACACCTCAGTCAATTTTGTCATCAGATAGTCTATTAGAACATTAAATAATGTAGGTGAGAGAATGCATCCCTGGAATACTCCTGATTCAACAGAAAACCAGTCTGTAATACAACTGTTGACCATCACATAGCTAAACGGCCTGCGGTACGGTTCCTCCACCAGGTACATTAAGTCCTCTGGCACCCCGTATTGCTTTAGTAATATCCACAGTGCTGATAGATGCACTGAGTCAAAAGCAACTGCAAAGTCTATAAACACAATGTTAACTTCCTGTTGTTTCTCTAGCTGTTTAACATTCCGCAGAGCATATATAGTATGGACTGTAGATTAACCTGTATGGAAACCACACTGGTTGTCTCTCATTTTTGGGCTGAGACAGTATTTCAATCAGTTCAGGAGTACGATCATAAACACCTTCTCAGGGATTGACAGCAGGGTTATTCCACTAGAGTTTGAGCAAGCTGATCACTCTCCTATTTTGAAAAAAGATTTCCAATCTTCTGGAATGTGACCAGTTTCTTAAACTTTTAAGACAGCTCTATGAAGGCAGAGAACTAAATCCAGGCCTCCGCCCTTTAGCAGTTCTGATGAAATAGCAAGACAAAGTATTTTGTAACTGTTTGATCACAAGCATCACTTCCTTTAACGTCACCGGCCTGTTTTCTGCGGGATTCATTTTTTGATTACACTGTAGTTTACCTGTTGGTGGGGATCTGTTCATTAATTCACACATATGCTCACCCCAGCATTTAAGTTGTGCTTCAATATCTTGGCAATATTGTCTATTTTTGTCCTTAACTGGTGGAAGGCACAACAATGACTGGGCATTTAGCACCTTTAACATCTCAATTACACATTTCTGGTCATGTCTTTCAGAGGCTTCCTCGATGCACGGCACCATACTATTTACACACACACTCTCAGGGCTAGTCTACACTACTATGCTACATAAAACCTTTATAGCACACTGAACCATCATATATTCTGGGTTCATGTCTCTGTGTGACGGTGCACAGACATTTAGACAGACAAGGTGGGTGAGGTAATATCTTTTATTTGACCAACACTTCGTCTCTCTAATATGCTAGGACTAAACACAGGTACAATTACACTGCACATATCCACACATTGTCACTATATGGGAATGATAACAAAGGATGTATAATGCCTTGTTATGTAACTCTGATCTTCAGCCATTAGGACATCATGACATAACCATGAATATGTTGACAATGTGAAAATTGTTGTAGTAATACTAATTCCAGCTGTGTGATGTTTACACAAGAGCATTCAAACATTTTTTAAATGACCTGTCTGTACAATCTGTGTTACTACTTTATGTCAGTAGCATTTACACTGAGTATACAGTACATCATCTGCCATTTATTTCAATAGCATCCATTCAGGGAAGATAATAGGATGATATTGATTTCTGTTGAGGTGCATTTCAAGATTTATTGAGGAGCATGGTAAACACAGACTTAAGCAAGGTTCAGAACTTCTTAGCCAAATCACCCTTCTTTGTATTGTGCACTGTTAGCAGCCATTTTTATCTGTTTAGAACGCATATAAGGTTTAAGCCACCGCTACTACTATATCTGGGTTATGATCCCTAAACAGCAGCTGCAATTACACCCCGAGCCAACTTTTATTGTAGTCAATGGGCAAGACTTCCTTTGACTTCATTCCCTGGGAGCTGAATGTGACCTTTAGTTAGATATAATGTGAGCTATTCTGGAGTCTCTTTTGAAATGTACTGCCATACAAACCTTATGTACTTTGCCCATTCCATCAATCACCTTTTCTAAGCATGGTGGATACAATACTATACCAATACAAAACATATGGCATAAGTCCAGCTGAGGAATAGATATATTAAGTGCAGATAAGTTGCTTTTTAGAAATTCAAGAATTCTACTCATTAAGTTGCTCTTTCTAATTTGAGAAAATTATAATAAATCTCCCCAAAAGTATATTTGCCCATTTATTGCCATGCAGGATGTAAATGGAAATACATCTATTTATACCAGGAGAAGATCCAGCCCAATATGTTTGCTATATATCATATGTGTCTTCTGACAGCAAAGCAATAGGTCATAGCCAAGGAACATTAGCTTTCCAATGAGATATGTGAGCGTTCATGGCTGACTCTGTAAGCACTCAAAATACCCAAAACATATTAAATATATCTACAGCATAATGAACTAATGCTTTTTTCATAGTGAGTAGTTGAAAATGAATAATTGCTCCATTAAACTCTAAAAGCCACATCAGAATAGATACATTTTTCCTGCTTTGTAGCAGAATTGCTCTCTTTGCTCCATAAATCCACAGAACACCATGCATCATTTACGCTGACAATAAGGAAGCTTATAATAATACACAGCACTTGGACCGAATTGGCTGGAGTGGAAATTGGGTTCAATGCTTTGCAACATGTATCAGACTACCCCTAATAAAGGCTTAAGGCTTTGATTCAGCCAGGATCTCAAGCATGTACTTAATTTTAAGTATGTGAGTAGTCCCATTGACTTCAGTGGGATTAGTCTCATGCTTAAAGTTAGGCATCTGCTTAGAAACCTGGCTAAATCAGGGCCTTAAAGTGGTTACTGTATAAATGAGAAATCCCATTGCTGATTGTTAGCAATGTTGCTGCTTGTATATAAAGCTGGCACCAAATACTTTCCAGATAGATTAAATATGTTGACCCTGTTGAATTTAGTCATGTTAAAAAAAATCCTGTTTTGTTACTGTTTCTTTTTTTCTTCTCCTTAGATGAAGGTAACCAGTTTTCTATTTTAGATTTACTCCTTTCCCTTGTTTATTTCTTTACTACATTTTCTCAGTGGCATCTGTACCCTGGCAGACCAGGCGCCAGCTCATGCCAAGGTCCCCATGTCTCAACTGAAGACTGACAGATACGTAGCTGAAATCTGTCTGGTTCACTTGTGGTTTAATAGTGATAAAATAAGTATTAGAATGACAGGAAGTTTTTAGTCTTTGGACTCAGTTGAATATTTGTGAGTTACTGCATGCATTAACTTTAGTTGTAATATGTGTATTCCATATTATAATGTAATATTTGGGCGGGTGTAGTGTGACCCCCCTCTGTGACCGTATGCATCACTGTACAGGAGAGGGACATTAATTAGTGTGAAGAGCTGCTCTTCTACAAAAATTGTTACACCCCCTCCCGAAAGAGGAGTCCCGTCAATACCAGACAGGCTATTGTTGGATCTTACAACTGGAAACTCCCTACTTCTGGTGTGAGGAACAGTCAGCAAATGGACTAAAGACTCTTATTGTTCTGATCTCCTCCCAATGAATGTGAATCATGCAAGTGGACTCTTCCCACCACCAGAGTGTGCAGTTGAGAGCCCATGGCAGGCGTGGGAGTAAAAACCCCAAACTAAAGGAACTAAGGATCTCTCTGGTGCTGGAATTCTGTGGGGGGCAAGGCATTTCCTAGGCCTATGCAAGAAAGCCCCAGCTGGTTAGCTGGGGTTAACCCTAAAGAACAAACAGAGCTTGCTGATTATAGAAACCTCTTTTACCACTTAAAACCTATAACTCATTCATGTGTCTATATTCACTTGCTTTACCCTTGTAAATAACTCTCTAGTTTCCTTTTCCTATTTAATAAATCTTCATAAAATGTATTATAGGATTGGCTACAAACCTTGTCCTTGATGTGCAAGGTACAGCGCAGTTGACCTGGGGTAAGTGACTGGTCCTTTGGGACAAGGAATAACCTGAATATTACTGTGAATTTTAGTTTTAAGGGCCATCTATCACAGAGATATGCTCATGTGGGTGACAAGACAGACTGGAATATCCAAGGGGACTGTCTGTGACTCCATTTAAGGCTATGTGCCCCTGAGGAGTTTGCACTTAGTGCAATTGGTTGGTGAAATCTCAGTTTAGAACTCATGACCAATTTGGGGTTTGGGCCCTAGTTTTTTAACAGTCTGCCCTGAGGTTGGTACCCAGGCTTTTGTGTCCCTCTTGGGAACATCACAGCATCTTTTTACGCATCCCAGAGAAATTAGGGCCCAACCCTGCAAGGTTCTGAGTGCCTCGTGTGAGTTTCTGAGCATGATCCTAACTTTACACATGTGAGCAATTATGGGACTACTGTCATGTAAAGTTAAGCAAATGCATATGTGTGTGCCGTATTGGACCTTACGTCCCATTGATTCATTTCATTAGCATTCTAATAGAAAACTCCTGCAAAACACCTTCGGTTAATGAAAGCATTTGTTTAGCATCAGTGTACGTAACCCGGATTTCACTGTCAATGTCAATGTCAGTGATTCTCAAACTTTTGTACTGATGACCCCTTTCACATAGCAAGCCTCTGAGTGTGGCCTCCCTCATAAATTAAAAACACTTTTTAATATATTTAATACCATTAATAATGCTGGAAGCAAAGCGGGGTTTGGGGTGGAAGCTGACAGCTCGCGACCCCCCATGTAATAACTTTGTGACCCCCTGAGGGGTCCTGACCCCCAGTTTGAGAACCCCTGGTCAATGTACTGTAAGGTTCAGTTTTCAAAATAGCCAGTGCTCCAAATGTGAAGAAAAAGAAGGAGAATTCATATAGGCTAAAGCACCTGCTTCACTTTAAGCATGTGAGCAGTCCCATGTAATGGTACTTCACTGCTTAATTTCAATGGGACTACTCAGGTGTTCAAAGTTAGGCACATGATTAAGTACCTTGCTAAAGCAGGCTGTCGTAAAGGCCTGAAATGGGGATTGGAACACAGAACCAAGTCAGAGCAGGCATTGCAAGTGCAATACAACTTTGAATTCCTCTTGTCTAATCCTTCTGCTTTGCTTTTCTCTTGCCATTTCCTTTGCTCTTTCAACCTTTGGCAGCGCTTTTATCTTGTTTTAGTGGAACAGTGCTTTTATAACTTGTGAAAAGCTCTAGGACTTAGTTCCTGTTGGACAGGGGTCGGGGGGAAGTGGCAGAGCTCAGCTCCCACTCAGTTCGGGGGAAACTCCTCCTTTGCTGAAAGGCCCACACAAGGCATGCCTGGACTGGGAGGAAAGGGATGTGAAGGCACAGTATTTGTGCAGGGGTGCCTCTGCACACTCTGTGCACCAGGAAAATGTACTCTGTGCCAGCTAGGAATGAGCTAATGTGGAGGGAATATAGTAGTTGGGTTATGGAAATAGCAACTGAATCTGCACTTACGTAGTTCAATGGCCAGTGATGTCTGCATAGGGGTTGCATAGACACAGCAGTCACTACTAGGGCTTGGCAAAGTTTTGTGGAAAATCATTTGTTTGCTGAAAAATTCAGTTTTTGTTGGCCAGAATCTAGTCACCAATTCCATATGCCCATTTTGGCAAAGGAAGCGATTTTCAGGTCTAGCAAACAGCATGTGTCCCCACTTTATAAACAATAGCCCAATAGCTAGGGGATTTGCCTGGGATGTAGGGAAATCTACGTTTGAATCCCTGTTCTGAACTAGGGATTTGAACTTGGAATTCCCCTAACCACTAGGCCGGGGTGGCCAACCTGAGCCTGAGAAGGAGCCATAATTTACCAATGTACATTGCCAAAGAGCCACAGTAATACGTTAGCAACCCCCCATCAGCTGCCCCCACCCCCACCCACCAGCAGCTCTGCCGATCAGCTGTTTTGTGGTGTGCAGGAGGCTCGGGGGGAGGAGGGGAAAGGGAGGAGCGAGGGCACGGCAGGCTCAGAGGAGGGGGTGGGAAGGGGTGAAGTAGGGGCAGGGCCTGTGGCAAAGCCAGGGGTTGAGCAGTGAGCACCCCCCAGCACATTGGAAAGCTGGCGCCTGTAGCTCCAGCCCCGGAGTCGGTGCCTATAAAAGGAGCCGCATATTAACTTCTGAAGAGCCGCATGTGGCTCCGGAGCCACAGGTTGGCCACCCCTGCAATAGGCTATAGGCTATTCTAAGGTGAGCTGCTCTCAGTTTCTCCTGTTGAAGTTTTTCCAATTTGTAAAAATACTTAAATATACATTGAACCAAAAAGAGAGAGAGTGTGAGAATGATTCCGTATAGGGTTACCATATGTCCGGATTTTCCCGGACATGTCCGGCTTTTTGGTCCTCAAATCCCCGTCCGGGGGGAATTGCCAAAAAGCCGAACATGTCAGGGAAAATACTCCCAGCTTTGTTTTGCCGGCACCCCTGCCCCAGTCCCCTGCTTACCTTAGAACGGCTCCGGCAGGCTGCGAGCTGCAGGCGGATTCCCCCGCGGCGGCGGCGGCTGCTGCTGTTCCCCCCAGACACCTCAGCTTTGTGTAGCTGAAGAGCCGAGCTGCCCAAGCGCTACCGGCTTCACGGTTTGCTGGACAGCCCCCAGACCTCCAGACCCTGCACCCCCGGCTGGGCGCTTCCCCAGCGCAGCCGGAGCCCGGGAGGGGAAGCACCCAGCTGGGGGCGCAGGCTCTGGAGGTCTGGGGGCTGCCCGGCAAACTGTGAAGCCGGTAGCGCTCGGGCAGCTGTTTTGCGTGGCTGGGAGGGAGGAGGGGGAATGCGGGGTGCTCAGGGGAGGGGGCGGAGCTGGGGCGGGGAAGGGGCAGGGCCAGGGCCCCATGGAGTGTCCTCTTTTTTTAATGTTTAAATATGGTAACCCTAATTCCGTAGCCTGGTGATCAAGGCATTCACCTGGGAAGTAGGAGATGTGGATTCAAATCCCTCCTCTGAATTAGGCAGAGAAAAGATCACTTTGCCATCTTATAGACTGGCCTACTGACTGTGATGCAGCCTTGCATCTTGTCTCTAGGCTAGGGTGTGCATCATGCCCCTATCCCTCTATAGGACAGCCAGTACATAAAGCCCCATTACTCTGGCTCCATGTGGAATTTATGATCATCATCCTTTAAGTACTGCCAATACCCATGTATCATTAATACCTCCACCTGTAAGCCATACTCCAATAGAAACACACTATGCAAATAGAAGTGCCTGATTATCAGAATTAGCTGCACACTATACCTTTGTAAGAATTTCAAATGACCATTGACTCTGATTCCAACACAAGTGCATGCATTTATGTGACTCTATATCCTGAATAATAAAGGGATCCATACAAAATATTTTCAGGGATACAATCTTTGTAACAAAACATGAATGATCTTTTAGTGCAGGCAGAGAGTCTTTGTTTAAATATGTTTTAGTAAACCCAGAATGAATGGAATAGCTCCGTCATAAACGGACAAACCAAAAAATCACAAATGAAACAAAAACATTGTGTATTATGGTACTTCTGATTCATTCCTTGCCATACAGGAGAGACATCAAAGATTCAAGAACACAAAAGAGATGGGATCTATTTAATATCCAGGATGAGCGTAAACAATTTAAATCACTTACAAATGTTGCTATTTTATTTTAAATACATCTGAACAAATAGAGTATTGAGGCTGTGCACAGAAAAGACAGAAGGAGTATGATTGTGGGGAATAGAAGAACCCAGAGATTATCTGCCTGGGGATAGGGCTGAATAAACTGAAGAGATTTTCAAAAAGTTTTTTTTGTTTTTTAAGAAGAATATAGAACATTTTGGAAAAGAGGAGGAGAAAAATGTGTTTTGTTTCAGGCTTTTTCACCCCATTTCTCTTCCCAAAGAGAACAAAACCTCTGAAAGTTCCAAAAGTTTGTACATCATGGATGTATGTGTTTCTTCTATCTTTAAAGGTCAGAAAAATCCCCTCCCTATCTGCATCCCAATACACTTGACATAATCTCATCTTGGATGGGAAACAAGACTTGGTGTCACTGAAAAAAATAATTTGGAAAATTAATCAGGAGTTATATTTAGCACAGTTATTGTGTTTTGTACAACTGTTAACCATAATCATTGAAATGATCAAAAAGGGTTTGGTTGGATTAGTATCAATATGGTGCAACTGATAACAATTAAAAAACACCATATACATTCTTTAGCTTTTTCCTGGTTGTGATTTCTAGATTACTTGCTTTTTAATGGACTACAGTAGAAAACAGCATGAAAACCCTAAGTAGTAGCTGCAAGTTAATGTCATCCAGATACAATTGTGTTGAATAGTCCTGCCCAGACCACTACAGTTTCTAGTAGGGCTTGGAACCTGTGAAAAGCAGAACATTTGTAAAGTCTGTCGATGGACATTGTAAATCCAGCAAACTCTAGAGATTAGGAGGCACTGCTTTTTCCTTCTATCTCTGGGTTTTCCAACATGGCTTCGGATGATATTTCTCCACCTTCTGCTTCTTCATCTAAAGAGACATAAATACATGATAAAACACCTAGCACATGCATTCTCATGCAAGAGATTGGCTATTTAATCAAAGATAAATATTTATTGATCACTGCTAGTCTCAACAGGCTCTTAACTACCACAGTGACAGATGTTTTAGCAAAACCATTCAACAGCTAGAATAGATAGTTTAGACAGATAGGACTTGCATCTCATTTTCCAACAGCAATTCCCTGTTGATGCTGAGTTGCTTGCCCTGTGCTTATACTGATCAATGGGTATTTGGTTGTAAGATTAAAATTGGAGATAATTTCTTTGATTTTTCTCTTGTCATTTCCAAAGACAAGAAAGAATGTCATATCTCTGAGTGTTGCTTGGTTGCAGATAGAGAATGTTACAATGTATGGGGGTGCCAGTTATGGTATGACTGACTTTTCTTAGCATTGAAATGCTTCATAGACTCCACTTTGCCTTTGCAAGGTGAAGATTTTCTTTCTGATTTAGAAAGTTCACTCTTTCATGGACTGGGTTAGAGTGATTGTTTGAATACAACAAAACCATGGTAGCCTGAAAAGATAATTAAAATAGAATTCCACTATATAACTTCTGATGTATTATACTGTTAATTCTTTACTACTGATTAAATATACAAGTAAATGTAAACTGCCCTCTGTTTTGTTTTCTTTACTGCTCAGCAACCGTTTCTAAAACTATACTGCCCTCAAGCCACATGTGGCACAACCACTGATGTCAATGGGATTTGCACACCCAAATCTAGGCCAGACTATGGCTTTTAGGGATCTGTTCAGACCAGGTAGCTCTGATTTAAACATACAGTACTTGGCCGTGGAGCTCTCTGAGTCTTATGAAGTTTGGCTGTCAGAACCTAAGGGGTAAATTTTCAGCAAGCAGCCCTGAGAACTTGCCATAACACTACCATTAGCAAGAAGAACTGTGTATCTTATATCTGCCAGAGTGAAAATATGCAACTAAGCATCATTCCGGAGCCAGTGCTCCCTAGCATCACAAGCTCCATTCTGCAGGATTCTGATCAACTGCTGTAGGTGCTGAGCCCCCTCAACTCCCAGGGAAGTGAGTGGAAGTTGAGAGCAGCCCCTTCATGAGTTGCTTAGCACCCTGATTGAGCTGCTCATGCTTGCATCCAGCTGCAATGAGCTAGCTCTAATTCTAGAGCAGGGGTTCTCAAACTGCAGGTCAGGAAACCTCAGGGGATCATAAGGTTATTACATGGGGGGCCGCAAGCTGTCAGCCTCCACCCCAACCCCACTTTGCATCCAGCTTTTATAAGTGTTAAATATATAAAAATGGTTTTAATTTATAAGGGGGGGCTTGTTATGTGAAAGGGTACTATGTGAAAGAGGTCACCAGTACAAAAGTTTGAGAACCACTATTCTAGAGTGACTGTGGTGACAGCTCATTTATCCTCTGCTCTGAGTCCTTGCTCAGCCAGTGCTGATTGGCTGAGAAAGAAGCCATATTGAGGTCATCTGCCAGTAAGAAAGAACTTTATTGAGCTGACCACTAGGTGGTTCCTTCACAGGAAGCCAATTTCTAGGTAGGCTCAGAATAAGTTACTCCCACAAAGGGGAAGAATCTGAGCATTAACTTGATGTGATCTTTACAGCACACTGGGCTACACCATAGAGCAATGTATGCAGCTCCCATCCTTTGCTCCATGTGGAAGAGCATCTGCAGATCCTATTCTTGGCTTTTCACCAGTATTACAGTGGTTTGCAGCATCCTGGAGACAATGTAAAACTTATGGCCCACAAGCATTAAGGAAGGACAAACCTATTTGGATAAAGTCTCCAAGATCACCACCCACATTTAAACCCAAATTGAATTTCCTTTCAGGTATGGAAAAGTATGGCTTGCTTTAAAAAATAAAATCATTCCCCTCTGCACTTCTCCTCTCAGCTGGAAAAGAGGCTGTTCTTGTAGTATTTCTCACTCAACTGGACGGAAGAATTGCCAGAAACCTTGTAAGAAAATCCTTTCATTGTGAAATTTCCAGCTCTGTTTTACAGACACAAAAGGTGCAGATGAGGATCCAAACTTTTGGGTACCTGACCCTAAAAACTTTCTGGCCATTGTCTTGTCCTAAATTTACTTTCCAACAGGGTATATGGGCTACAATCTGTTGCATACATTGAGAATTCTTGAAATGGGTTTATGTGGCATTTACTAGAACGGGGTTGGCAACCTAAGGCACACGTGCCAAACATGGCACGCAAGCTGATTTTGAGTGGCATGCTGCTGCCTGCCACGGTCCCGGCCCCCGGCCCCACTCAGCCCCCCCTGCCTACCGCTCTCCCCTGTGAGGGCAGGAGGCAGAAGCTTGGTCCTGCGGCAGCCAAGCTTCCCCCTTCCCCGCTTCTTCCCCCAGCGTGGTGCTTTCCTGCCCCTCCCCCTCTCCATCCCTGTGCCAATCAGCTGATGGCCCTTGCGAAGGGGAGGGGGATGAGTGGCAGTGTGCTCGCTGCTCCGTAGAGGAGGCAGAGAAGAGGTAGGGACGGGGCCCTGGGGAAGGGGATGGAACAGGGCATATCCCTTCCAGCCCCCTGCCATGAGCTGCTCAGGAAAGAGGCCTGGGAGCACCCCCATGAGCCGAGTACCCCAGCCTTCTGCCCTGCACCTCCACCCCCCTGCCCTCTGCCCTGACCCCTGAACCCCCCACACACCCAGCCTTCTGCCCTGCATCCCACACACACACCCAGCCCTCTGCCCTGACCTCTGAAACCCACCCCCAGGTCTGGGGTCCCGGCTGCCAGCCCTTTGCCAGCCGGCATCCTGGCCGCAGGCCCCACTCAGTCCAATGCCGGCCTAGGTGAACAGAACCCCAGTCTGGAAGCAGGCTGGCGGCGTAAGATCAGCATTTTAATTTAATTTTAAATGAAGCTTCTTAAACATTTTGAAAACCTTGTTTACTTTACATACAACAATAGTTTAGTTACATAATATAGACTTATAGAGAGAGACCTTCTAAAAAACGTTAAAATGTATTACTGGCACGCGAAACCTTAAATTAAAGTGAATAAATGAAGACTTGGCACGCCACTTCTGAAAGGTTGCAGACCCCTGTACTAGAATGATACAGAACCATTCTGTAGCTAGTGTCAGGGAAACCCTCTGAGAACTCTCTCATACAGCACCCCTGAGTCATCCCTAAAGTTAGAGCCAAATTGACCCCCATCCTGTGCAAACTTCCTATTACCTCATTTTCACCATTGCAAATTACAGATATCAGAAATGGAGGATTCAAAAGCAGCCCTTTTCAGAAACAGCACTGGTCTACAACAGTGTTAAGAGTAATTGATAATTCATTGTTCTTCCAATCTCTGCAGATTACATCCCTGTATTCATGTGAAAGAAACAGCACATTTTGCTGGAGCTACTGTATCTCTGTTTTATTTGTTCTTAATAATAGATTGGATGGGCACCAGGAGTGGATGATTATTCTGTCTGGAGGCCTAAATACTTATGTCATTTTATGTAATGCCTTGGCATTTCTTTTAACAAGGTGATCACTCTTTCATGTTCATTTTCATGTGGTAAAAGACTAAGGGGAGAGTCTCTGTGCTGTAAGAAGCACTTTTTTTTTCTAAAAAGATAACTAAACTTTCCAGAGGCTAAAATGAAACAAATGGGAGGAATCTTTCTTGATCTCCAGTTGTTTTGTTAACTCTATTTTATTCAAGTTAGTTATGTGTCTCTGATTGTGCTGAACTATATAAAGCTTAATAAGATTTTTTTAAGCCAATGAATATTTCATTGGGCTTGGCTAATGCAGTGTTTCCATCTCCACAGCTCCAGCTGTGAATAACAGCCCAAATCCACATTGTTCTCAGCTACATCCCATTCAGTAATGGAAATGGCAGCTCCCCAGTGGTGTAGTGGTAAAAAAAAAGAGAAGTGGGTAAATGAACCTAAACTAAACTCTATATTCCCCAAATGCGAAGTTGGTAATCTCCATTTACCTGCATTTACCCTCATTACACTATTGCAGCTCTCCTTTCCCCAGTCTAAGCATAAAGGGAACCATGCCGAGCTCAGAGTAGAAAGATTTATCACAGTTCTTGTCAAATGAAATCTTATACTTTGACCAACATAAATAATTCTCATTATAATATGTATCAAGAATGTGGTGGAGTGGACTCTTGGGGTATGTCTACATTGCAATTAAAAACTCATGGCTCGCCCATGCCAGCTGACTCAGGCTCAGGCTAAAGGGCTGTTTAATTGCAGTGTAGATGCTGGGGCTTGTGCTGGGGTCTGGGCTCTAGGATCCTGTGCGGTGGGAGGGTCCCAGAACTTCAGCTGCAGTCTGAGCCTGAACATCTACACTGCAATTGAACAGCCCAAGTCAGCTGGCACAGGCCAGCCCCGGATGTCTAATATAGGGTTACCATATCTATTAAATAAAAAAAGAGGACCCTCCACGGGCCCTGGCCCCGCCCATTTCCCCAGCCCCGCCCCAACTCCGCCCCTTCTCCGCCCTAACTCCGCCCCCTCCTCCCTCCCACTCCCAGCCACGGGGAAAGGGCTGCCCGAGCGCTACCGGCTTCGGGCAGCCCCCGTGCCTCCGGACCCTGCGCCGCCGGAGCTCGGGTGGGGAAGTGCCCGCCCGGCGGCTGGGGTCCGGAGCCAAGGGGGCTGCCTGAAGCCCATAGCGCTCGAGCAGCTCGGCTCTTAAACAGAGCCGAAGAGTCAGGG